>NC_058405.1:162714467-162766556 GCF_002201575.2 Neomonachus schauinslandi
GAGAGAGAGAGAATGAGAGAGAGCACATGAGAGGGGGGAGGGTCAGAGGGAGAAGCAGACTCCCCGCCGAGCAGGGAGCCCGATGCGGGACTTGATCCAGGGACTCCAGGATCATGACCTGAGCCGAAGGCAGTCGCTTAACCAACTGAGCCACCCAGGCACCCCGAATTGGCTTTTTTTTAATGCTGAGCTACTTTCTTGACTATTGCTAATGAGAAAGGATATGTGAAAGATAAACCTTAAGTTTCCAAAGATGCCTTAATTTGCTCTAGCTCTTAGATGATAGCTTAGTTAGGTATAAAATTCTAGATTGCCCCCTATTTTTCTTTAAAGCTTTAAAGATACTGTGCATTGTTTCCTGGCAATCCGTTGTTGTTGATTCAAGTCTAATTGTCATTCTTTGGTAGATAACATGCACTTTCTCTTTATTTTTGATGTTTTTCATTTTCAATATGTTTTATTTGTTTGGTCATTGAAGTATAATATTAACCTGAGAACTAATATCTTCCTTCTGTTCTGAAAATTTATCAGCTATTATCTCAGACTACTGTGATTTGTTTTCATTTTCTTCTTCTAGCATTGTTTTTAGACGTTCATTGGGGTCTCTCAACCTATTCTTCTAGAGCCCAGCAAGTCCATAGTTTGGGCCCTTTTTATGACTTTGTTTTTATTCAGCTCAGGGATACTCTTATCTTGTTGTTTAGTCAGTCTTACCTTTTAGGGTTTCTTCTTTTGTGTTTTATCCTTTTTTTCTGTGTGTTTTAAGTAGAAGTGGTATCAAAATCCTGCTACCTCTTTGCTGGATATCAGTAATGATATTTTTTAAAGTAAAAGAAGTGGAAAAAATGCAGTTTTTCCTTTTATTTGGAATTAATGCTGTACATTGTTAATGGAATATTATACCATAAAGCAAGGTCTTGTTCATCGTATAGAACATCCATACTTTTTATCTTTGTTAAAATTTTAGATAATAGGGGAACCTGGGTGGCTCGGTCAGTTAAGTATCTGACTGTTCATTTCTGCACGGGTCATGATCTCAGAGTTGTGAGATCAAGCCCTGCATTGGGGTCTGTGCTTAGTGGGGTGTCTGCTTGAAATTCTCTCTCCGTCTTCCTCTGTCCTCCCCTCCCAACTTGTGCGTGTTCTGTATCTCTCTCAAATAAAATAAATAAATCTTTAAAAAAAATAAAATTTTAGATATAAATTGAGTTCTTTATGTATTTCCTCTTACAAACCTATATAGTCTCATGTATAATAATAAACTTTGCACTTTTAATTATTATAAAGAAATAAGTTATAGTTTGAAGATTGTGTTTCTGTCATTAGTAAATCATGGATATTAAATAATATGTTCAGAAATTTTACATTAAAGACTGCCTACATTTTTGTAAACTTGTACTTAAGTTTAATAAGTAAAATAATTCAGGCTACTCATTAAAGGATAAGAAGAGATACTTAAATTCTTTTTCCTATCACTGGCTCTCAACTATAATACATTTTACAGTCTAGATATTTTAAGTTCTAAATAACCTTTTCTCATTTTTGTAAAAGTTATTTCAAATAGGAAAATTGAACATAGTGAGGAAGAAAATAGCATCCTCTGTAACTGTATTCATGTACTGTTCAAAAACATTTTACTTGTGATGGTCATATTTCTTAGTTTAATTATATTAAACTACATCAAACAGTGATGATACAGGCTTTTGAAAAATGCTGTGAAGTTAAATATATTAAAATTAAAGTTTTATTTATTTTATTTTTTAATATTTTTTAGTATGTTATGAAGACTCAATTCATTGAGGCTAGGAATGTAGTGTTCTTTGATTTGCTTAGTATATGGTGTATTGTAACTGCTTAGTAAATATTGAATTGTAGGTAGTGAGTTTCAGAGGGATTACATGATTTCACTAAGTCCTGACTACTTTTATTAATTTAAAGATAAGTCTTTTGAATATTCTAGACTTTATCCTTGAAACCTAACAAAAATATTGTTAGCAAAAAACTAATTAGTGGAAAATAAAGAATTAAGGTTTAGTTCTCTTGGTTACTATTTCAATTACCTTTCCATTGCCCAGAGTTGAATAAACTGATATTCTTATATAGGAAAATTGGCTGCTTTTTAAAGCAATTTTAGAGTGTAAAATAAAGCTACTATTTAATTCCTTTCTTGCATACACAGCATTTTTTTTTTCAAGTAAATCAGGATGTGTTCTCTTAAAAATCATCCTGTGACTTAAAGTTGTGTCGTTGTATATAAAGAATATTGGTTCTGGCTTTGTCTTGCTATGGTAAATTTTGAAAAGATGTCAGGAAAACTTGTCTTATTCACTTTGAAGTAAAAAACCAAGATAAAACTAAAATAAAATTAAAAGAAGCTTAGGACAACATTTCATCTCATGCTATTTTGGGGGGGAAAAAGTCCAAATGTATGTAGTAAACTTGTGTCTTGGTAGTAAGTCTGTAGACATTATCAGATCAATCTAAATTGAGTTAGTGTGTATGTACTAGGCAGAAACTGGTGGAAATTAGTTTATCTTCCCCAGACTCTTTCTGTTTTCTTTGTACAAAATAGGATAAACTCATTTTTAGACCTGATTAGGTTTCTTTGTTGTTTTTTTTTTTTTCCCTTTCCCTAAAAGGGCAAGGATAGTCCATACTTTGTTAGATTCACACCAGCTATTAGAAATAGGAAACCATTAAAAAGCCCAAGGCACATGCATGACATCTGCAGCTACTATTGGAAAAGATATGTTGAATACAAAACCTGACACATTTCCAAGTAAGGAACATGAACAATTATCTCTAATGCTTTTTAGTTTTATTGATTATAAGCAACATCTTGAAGCTATAGGTATGATTTTCATGGTAGCTGTAATCTGTAATATGACCTGCAGATATTCCTCTTTATTTTAATAATAGGGTCTGTAGAAATTACATTTTAATCCTATTAGACAAACAGAAATACTGTTTCATTGCTAATCTTAGTGGACATGTTAGGCTCTTGTGTGTTTTAAATGCCCATTTTCTCTTATATTTAAATGTGGGTTTGTTGTTTTTCCCCCTCAGTGCATGCATTTATCCACTTCTCATTTATAAGCTTAGATTGTATTCAGAATATTTGTATCAAAAATGCTTAACTTATATAATGCTTTCTGAAATAATTTTATTAATCTGCAAATTGTCTATTTGAATAAAAACAATTAATGTCCCAAAGACATTAATTACAAAGAAGTATTTTTGAAAGGGGTTTTATTTAATTGACTTTTATGCTAAGAATTAAATACATTGTATAACATATTTGCATATATCAAAGGTTCTGTACTCATTTGAACTCTTAAAAGTTGCTAATTTGTGAGGGAATTCTCTAATTCTATCTTGAAGAAGTTGAAAGCCAATTTAATATTGGTTCATGTAACTATTTATATAAAGCTATCATGTGTCATCTATTGCCTCTTCCTCACCGGATGAAAGCAACTGCATAGAATATGGTGATTTAGTTGCTCTGCCCTCTGTGATCAGGTGAGCTCTTAGGAATTACGGCTGTCTGATATGTCAAATAGGTTTTTTTTTTTAAAGATTTTATTTATTTATTTGACAGAGAGATAGAGAGACAGCACAAGTAGGCAGAGTGGCAGGCAGAGGGAGAGGGAGAAGCAGGCTTCCCGCTGAGCAGGGAGCCCGATGTGGGGCTCGATCCCAGGACCCTAGGATCGTGACCTGAGCCGAAGGCAGCCGCTTAGCCGACTGAGCCACCCAGGCGCCCCTCAAATAGGTTTATTAAAACTCTGCAGCAGCTGTTACATAGTAGGTTCCTCTTATTCATTGTACATCACAAAATCTACAAATGTTCAGAGTAGGGCTTCTTGTTAAGCAGTATATGGTGGCACCGAAAGACTCAGGCTGCCCTTTTGTTTCATACACACTCCAAAAAAAGAACAACAAAAAAACCAGCTCTCCAATTCATTCCTTAATAATAACAATCTTCCAAGACTCCGTATTTTCCTAGGTCATTTAGACAAATGTTGCTCTACATCAAAATATAATTAAATGATACATTATCAGTTTAAATTGCATTTTTGGTGTATTATTTCAGAATAATTGTGATTTATGGGGCTTCTGACTGCTTTTGTAATTGTTAAGTGTTCTGTAGCTCACTAAATGTTTTTAACTCCATTTTAGTGCCCAAAGGCAAAAATTTTATAAATCAAACTCATTAATAAATAATTTTTTCATTATGGCTCTGGAATAAGAGGACTACATAGGATGGCCTTTTAAAAACATTACTACCTATAATTTGATATGGCTTTAAATGGGGTATTGTACATAATGTATTGTAATGAGACAATCTCTTCCAGCCCTATAGGTATTTTACATGGAATGTCACAGTGAAGGGATGTTCAAGAGCCTCAAGGAAGCCAGATGATGAATTTTATATTATTTCTTTTTTTTTTTAATAACCATTGGATGGAGATCCCTTAGATCTTTTTTAAAGATTTTTAAAATTTATTTATTTTGAGAGAGAGAGAGCACACACAAGCAACAGGGAGGGGCAGAGGGAGAGGGAGAAGCAGACTCCCACTGAGCAGGGAGCCCAATGCAGGGCTCAGTCGATCCCAGGACCCCAGGATCATGACCCCAGCAGAAGGCAGATGCTTAACTGACTGAGCCACCCAGGTGCCCCTTGTTGTTGTTGTTGTTGTTTTTCTTTTTTTTTTTCAACTTAGAACTTCTGCACTAGTAAAATTTGGTTACATATTTTAAAGATTTTTTTCCCAGTGATTATGATGGAAAGATGAATTTTTGAATAAAATGACTGAACTCTCCTACATGAAAAAAAATTTTTATATACAGAAACTCCAAGTTAACTCAATAACATTTTAATTCACCCTAAAAATAGGAAAGGAAAATCTCAAAACATATATTAAGAAATATTCACATGCCTGTGGGAGTTTACGATCAACCTATCTCCAAGAAAATGAGAAATTTCATTTCTTTTTTCAGGTTGTAAATTTATTTCTATATTTACTATTTCATTCTAAAAAATAAATTAATAGATGTTTGCCCTAACTGCCTTACCTATATGAGAATTTTGGATAGATCTTTTTTCTGATATAATGGTGAAATACCCAAGACACTCTCCAGAAGTAACATTTTACTTGACCTCTATAGTTAAAATTTTTCTCCCAAACACACACACTTTTACTTTGTATTGTGTCATTCAAACTATGGTTCAAATTTTAACCATGATTGCCATCCTCATACTTAAAAATATAAAGCTAATATTCACCTACAGTAAATATTTATATAATACCTGATGCCAACAATGAACACCTGCTTGTAATTTTTTAAAGCTATAATGTAAGAATATTTTATTATGTAAAAAATTTCAATTATTTAATCAACAGTGAATATCACCATAATTAATTTTAAAGTGTCTTATAAGAGAATATTTTTAAACCTTCAATTTTACCTAATTTTGTGACACTGAATTGTTTTCTTTGTAATTGCCTTGCAAAGTGTTTAAAAGGGAATGAGGAAGCTACAGACTAAAGTTGTGACCTTTGAATTAGATAAATAGGTTAAATTACTTGAGATTTTGAATACCCTGCTATGCAGCATAAGTGTAAAGTTGTCTAGTTAACTATGATCTTTTTTTTTTTTTTTTTTTAAAAGATTTTATTTATTTATTCATGAGAGAGAGACAGAGGCAGAGGGAGAAGCAGGCTCCCCGCGGAGCAGGGAGCCCGACGCGGGACTCGATCCCAGGACCCTGGGATCATGACCTGAGCCGAAGGCAGACGCTTAACCGACTGAGCCACCCAGGCGTCCCTAGTTAACTATGATCTTAAATGGCCAATTCTTATAGTATATAACTAGTTTTATGCAACTAACAAAATAAAAACAAAAGTCATCAAAATCCTTGGTTACCAGTGCATTAAATAACCCCAATTAATTGGCTGTTGACCTTCAAGAACATCTCGAACTATTGGCTAATAAATTGTATCTTGTTATGTTAATTACCCTTTACATATCCAGGAACATATGCTAAGAGAACTGGAGATAATTCAATATATGTTGTTTAGGATTTCCCGAAGCCTGTTCCATAGACTTCTAGTACTCTAGATGATCTTACGCCAAATAGGACTGGAAATGCTACACACTTTATTCCCTCCACGGGGACTCAACAATATAGCAAATTTAAAATTCTGAGAAGTATTACATAAGAATTTTTTTTTTTAATTTAGAGTTTCCCCAGTTAATTTGACCACATGACCCTTTTCTTTCATCTACTAATATCCCCTGGATGACATTGTGAGAAATACCAATCTTATTGTATCTCATTAATACCACAAGTGAACCCTAAATCTAGTTCACCAGATGCATATGGTTTAATTAATTACCAAGTGTTTTTCTGTTTTGTTTTGTTTTTTTAATTTCTAGATTTAGTTGACAGGTGGGTAGGAAGGATGGGGAAAGGAGTATTATTTCTGAGAAATGTCTAAAATCATTGTGCTTGAAAG
The DNA here is from genome assembly GCF_002201575.2 of Neomonachus schauinslandi. NCBI lineage: Eukaryota > Metazoa > Chordata > Mammalia > Carnivora > Phocidae > Neomonachus > Neomonachus schauinslandi. The sequence continues at coordinate 162,720,989 of NC_058405.1, forward strand.
GGCCCAGGAGCCTGGGGATGGGCTTTCTTTGAGGCCTTGAGCAAATTGCAGTACTTGTTTTTGGCCTTGTTTTCTTATTTATCAGTGAGGGATGTCAAACAACCTCCTGCATTCTGAAATTCCATGTCTCAAGACTGAGTTTCTTCTTCTTCTTCTCCCCCTCCCCTTTTTAAGAACTAGAATCTAGAAATAAAAGTTAGATAACAATTCAGTCAATATCATCTTGCTTCTTACTCTTGCTATTTTGCCAGCTGTTTGGTTTGATGTAGGCAGGATTGACATTAGAAGCAGCCAGTGTAGTTCATTCATTGACCACTCTGGTCCTGGGAGTGATCCCTCTTACTTGAGGAAACCAAGAATGAGGAGTCAGTCCCTCTACCCCCCAAATCTTGTTCTTAATGCAGTGTGAAGCAATTTCCAAATAAATTAAAACTAGCTCAAAGATCTTTCTGAGAATGATTAAGAGAGGTGACAGAACATGAATAGAGAAGCCTAAAATAAATATATACCCTTTGAGGACTCTTTCTTTTTAGAAAATGGCAAGATTATGGAGTAATACTTTTCTTTAAAGAAAGGACTTCTACTCAGCCATGAAAGAAAGAAAAGAAAGAAAGAAAGAGAAAAAGAAAATGACCTGGATAGAACTAGAGGGTATTATGCTAAGCAAAATAAGTCAATCAGAGAAAGACAATTATATGATCTCACTCATATGTGGAATTTAAGAAACAAAACAGGATCATAGGGGAAGAGAGGAAAAAATAAAACAAGATGAAATCAAAGAGGGAGACAAACCATAAGAGACTCTTAATCATAGGAAACAAACTGAGGGTTGCTGGAGGGGTGGTGGGTGGGCGGAATGGAGTAACTGGGTGATGGGCATTAAGGAGGGCACTTGATGTTATGAGCACTGGGTGTTATATGCAACTGATGAATCATTAAACTCTACCTCTGAAACTAATAATACACTATATGTTAATTGAATTTAAATTTAAAAATAAAATTAAAAAAATTTAAAGACTTCTGTTGGATACCCACGTTGTTACTAACAACCTTCACAACTCCTTACGTTCTTGTTTCAATGATAAAGGACAGTTGGTGATAGGAATTTTAGTGTTGGGGGTGGGAAAGTACATAATAGGGCACATGATAACTTGCTACAATGTCTCTTTTAGTGGAAAATAGTTATTTACATTTGTCACAAATTAAACTCACCAAATCATTAAAATTATACCCTCTGACTTTTGACTTAATGATTAGGAATGATGTCATTGAGGTTTTAATCTCAGAGAATCAGTTAATATATTTATAATATACATAGTTTTCCAAAAAAGCATTTTTGTTATTAAGAGTATAGTTTAAGAAAAGGTACTTCTTTGATGGTTAAATGTTTAACCTGAACTAATTAGGAGCCATGAGGATTTTAGTTAATAAGTTAAGGCACTGAAAACTCCAATTGAGTGTTCATAATTTAGCTTTGCTCCTTTAAGCTGATGTGACACAGCAATTTAGTATTTTAGGTTCATTCAGTGGCTAGTACAGCATCACCTTCTATTCAGGTGAGGGTATTTGTTTTCTAAAGATGGATCAAGAAATTTTTTTTTTTTTTTTTTTTTTAGTAATCCCCTCCCCTTACCCTGGGTACAGTGAATATTATGAGCCTATTATGGTTCACAAACATATACTGCAGAGGTAGAAATTCAAAGTGTAACTTTATTAGTTTAAAATTGGATTTTGCTTAAATTCACTTTTTTTTTCATCCATAGAGCAAGGTGGTGATTATAAAGAAGTCCATAAAGCCTTTGGCACCCCTTCCACCAAAGACAGGGGTCTTATGTCCCCTCTCCATAAATCTGGACTGTCATTAACGACTCACTTGAAACTTATAGTATGCAGCAGATATCGTGTGACTTCTGGGACTAGGTCACAAAAAGCCACAGTCTCTACTTGATTTCCTGGGGCAACTCACTCTAGAGGAAGCTAGCTGCCATGTAAGAAGTTCTATTATTCTGAATACACCTAGCTGAAAAGCCACGCCTAGGCTTTTTGGCTGCCATGGTTGGAGTTTCTAGTGTTCAGCTCACATCAACTGTCAGCACCACCTTTGATACCCAGACCTTGACTGCAGCCCTAGCCTACACCTGGTGTTAACCTTCTAACAGACCCCAAGTGAGAGCTGCCCAGCTTAGCCCTTCAGAATCTGACCCACAAATCTATGAAATACAAATATATAAACAAGTATACATATTTTATACCATTCAGTTTGGGGATCATTTGTTATGCAGTAATAGTAACCAAAACAATTCAGGTTTATTAAATAACAGATTTCTTCTTATACGATATAATATATCCCAAAAGATAATCAAGTTTTAAAAATTATTTTGCCTCAAAGAGTTAAACCCATTATATTATTACCCTGTGAGTCAATCTTTAAATTAGTAATAGTCTTCTAATTATACATATGTTAGTATTTATTGAAAATGTAAATCATAAATATTTTTAAATGAAAAAAAATTAACTGAAGTGAAAAATTATTTAAAAAATTAACAAGTTAAAAGTTATGCTGAAGTGAAAATTAATGCTCTATAGTTTAATTTTCATTCAGTTATAAAATCCAGGCAATGTCTTAGTTTATATTTTAGTATTCTGAGAGATTTTGTGTGCTCTTACCTTACTACAACCATTTGCCAATCAGCTCAATTCGCTGAGCTTTGGTAGAAATCTAGAATTCTTAAGGGTTTTGCTTAGAGGCTTTTACTTATTTTGTGTACATTTTTTAGTACTTATTTTATAGAAGTAATAGATGGCACATGCTTAAAACTTGACACCCAAAAAAAGGACAAAATGAAATGTTGATCTTCCTGCCTCCTGTTCAGTCCCAATCCCAAAGTCAAACACTGCTCACAGTTGCTGTTTTTATAGGGGTTTTTTGGTGGCTGTCATATAACTTTAAATATTATATGCATTCCCCTCTCTGGATTTGTTAACTTTATATAGTATCTGTTTTTGACTATCAGCTATTAGAGGTAAAGAATTTCATATACTCACATTACCTCCCACCTCCCATTCGCCTCCTCTACTTCCTGATTGTTACAGATAACTTTGAGCTTAATGATTATCTTTAGACTAATGATTGCCTTTATAGTTTAAATAATGTAGATCTTCCTCAATTTGCCATGGGGTTATGTGTCGATAAACCCATCATAAGTTGAAAATGCATTAAATACACCTAGCCTACCAAGCATAGCTTAGCCTAGCCCACCTGAAATGTGCTCAGAACACCTACATAAGCCTATAGGTGGGTTATATCATTTAACACAAAGCCTATTTTATACCAAAAGTGTTGAATATCTCATGTAATTTATTGAACACTGTAGTGAAAGTGAAAAACAGAGTGGTTGTATGGGTACAGAATGGTTGTAATTGTATCGATTGTTTATCTGTTGTTTACCCTGGTGATTGCATGGCTGACTGGGGGCCATGGTTCGTTGCTACTGCCCAGCTTCACAAGAGAGTATCCCACCACATATTGCTAGCCTAGAAAAAAATCCAAAATTCAGAATTTGAAGTATGTCTTCTCCTAAATGCATATTGCTTTTGCATCATTGTAAAGTAAAAAAAAAAAAAAAAAAGTTTTGTCAAATCGTAGTAAGTGGAAACCATCTGTACTAAACATCTACTCTTAATTTACCTACCCTACACAATATTCTTAATCCTTACTATGAAAAAAAAAGGAATTAGAATCATTTTTCTTAAATTTTACTTCATTCATCATTCTATTTGTATGAATCCATTATTATTTTTATCTAAAAATGCTTTATCCATTCTACTGTTGATGGCTCTTTGGATTCTTTCCACTTTGAGACTACCATTAATAATTCTGCTATGAGCATTTTTGTCCTTTGGTGCACGGGCATGCACATTTTGCTGAGTCTGTACACTTAGGAGTTAAAGGCTGTATGCATATTACCATTGCCAGTTTTTCAAATAGCTGTTCTAAATTACCCTGGCACTTTAGTGTTCCAAAAGTAGGACTTCCATAACCTTACCAGTAGTTGATATGTTTTGTTTCATTTCGTTTTCCTTTTAGCCATTCTGTAGTGGTATCAAATTCAGGTTCAAATTGTATTTCCTTGGTGATTAGTGAGGCTGAGCACCTTTTCATGTGTTTATTGTCTATATTTTTTAATCTTTTTCTATGAAGTGCTTATCTACGTCTCTTGCCCATATTTCTATTGACTTTCTTCTCTCTTCCTCTCTCTCATTGATTTGCAGGTGTTCTTTATACATTCTCTATAAGAACGCTTTAATTGAAAATATGTGTTGTAGATGTCTGTTTGAGGCTTGCTTTTTATACTCTCTGTGTGGTATGATTTGATGAATAGTTATTCTTAATGTAATCCAATTTATCAGTATTTTCCATCATGGATAGTCCTTTTGTGTCCTGTTTAATATGGCTTTCCCTATCCCAAAATCATGAACATACTCTTCTTTGTTATTTTTGAAAAGTTTTATTATTTTTACTATCATTTTAAAATCTATAACCTACCTGAAATGTATTTTGCCCCCTGTGGTATAAGCTAGAGGTCAATTTTCTTTTTCATGTATTTATACACAGTTGACCCAACATAATTTATTTTTTATTTTATTTTTTTTTTAAAGATTTTATTTATTTATTTGACAGAGAGAGACACAGCGAGAGAGGGAACACAAGCAGGGGGAGTGGGAGAGGGAGAAGCAGGCTCCCCACAGAGCAGGGAGCCCGATGTGGGACTCGATCCCAGGACCCTGGGATCATGACCTGAGCCGAAGGCAGTCGCTCAACCGACTGAGCCACCCAGGCGCCCCATAATTTATTTTTTAAAAAGGGGAAAATAAAGATAATTTTACTTAAGTCTTCCCAGTTTCTATGCCTCTGTTCCCTTTTCTTGCCTGACTACACTGGCTATAATGTTAAATAAAAGTGGTAAGGACAGATATCCCTGCCATCTTCCCAGTCTTAGATGCAAAGCATTCAGTCCTTTACCATTAAATGTGATGTTACATCTGAGGTTCTTTTTTCCATAGATGCCCTTTGTTAGATTGAAGGTTTCTTCTATTCCTGATGTTCTGAGAGTTTTTAATTGTTAAACTTTTTATATATCACTCTGTTTTGTTCTGTTAACATGGTGAATTATACTGGTGGATTTTTGAATGTTAAATCTAGCTCACATTCCCAGGATAACCTCATTTGATCAAGATATGTTAGCCTTTGTATATATTCCTGGATTTAATTTGCTAATGTTTTATTAAAGATTTTACATCTCTGTTCATGAGGGATATTGGTCTCTGGTTTTCTTTTTGGGGTAATGTCTTTATATGGTCTTGGTTTCCGAATAATGCTAGTCTCATAAAATGAGTTCAGAAGTGTTCCTTGCTTCTCTGTTCCTAAAAGGCATTTTAGGAGCTGCTGTTATTTCCCAGATGTTTGAGATGTACTCATCTGGGCCATGAGTTGTCTTTGTGAGAAGGTTTATAATTGTTGATTCAATTTCAATATATGATATAGATTCCATCATTATTACTGAGTCAGTATTGATAATTTGTGTCATTCAAGGAATTTATCAGTGTCACCAAAGTAAACAGATATATTGTCATAAATAATATTGTCCCTTTATTTTTCTTTTACCGTCTATGGGATCTATGGTGGTGTTCCCTCTTTCATTCCTGACATTGGTAATTTGTGTCTGCTCACTTATTTCTAGATCATTCTGGCTAGAGATTTGTTAATTTTATTTATCTTTTCAATCAGTTTTTGATTCAGTTGATTTTTCTCTATTACATGTACATTTTTATTGGTTTCTGCTTTTATCTATACTGTTTTTCTTCTTTGCTCTTCTTTGGCTTTTTAAAGTGGAAACTCCGAGAACTTATTTTAGAAGAGATAATTATAAACAACTTCAGACCAATAATTTGAAATCTTTGCTTTAATAGACAATATATTACTAAAGCTATTAAAAAATAAAAGTCCATATTAGACATTCACTTATAAAAGAAATTGAACTGAAAGGTAAAATATACCCATATCTGGGGTGTCCCAGACTGTTTAATAGGAGCCGATCCTCAAAAGGCAGATAACCTCAGTAGTATAAAAATGATTCCAAAGAATAGAAAGAAGAAGAGGAAGTATTCTCCAACTTACCCTGATACTAAAACTTGGTAAGAATGGTATGAAGAGGATAAATTATAGGTTGATTTCACTTATGAAAATCAACACCATGGTAGGTTCAGGGCAAACTATGGTTTTAAAAATGTCAGCAGAGGGGCGCCTGGGTGGTTCAGTCGGTTAAGTGACTGCCTTCAGCTCAGGTCATGATCCCAGGGTCTTAGGATCGAGCCCCGCATCAGGCTCCCTGCTCAGCAGGAAACCTGCTTCTCCCTCTCCCACTCCTCCGGCTTGTGTTCCCTCTCTTGCTATCTCTCTCTCTGTCAAATAAATTAAAAAAACCTTTAAAAAAAAATGTCAACAGATTTGTTCCCATTAACCCCTTCTTTCATTTTTAATATTGTTTATTTGTGCCTTCTTTCTTTTGTTTTTTCTCTTAGTCATTCTTACCATTGACTATTCTGATTGATTAGTTGATTTTGAGGTATCAATTTTTGGCTTTGATGTTTTCAGCCGTGGCTTTATTTCTATTCTTTAAAAATGTTTGTCTTTTTCCTTCCTTTTGGCTTATTCTTTAATTTTTAGCTCTTAAAAAAACTATGTTTAGACTCCTTATCGAAAATTTCAAGCATACCCAAAAATAGATTGGTATAATGAACCCCTAGGTACATGAATCAGCAATATTTTGCCATTTTGTTTAAGCTATTCTCTTTTTAAAATTTTACTTTATACTGTGAAGCAACTTCCAGACATCATGACATTTCATATGTATTTCAGTATGCCTCTTTAATAGAGAGGAACTCTTAAACATAATCACCCTATCATCATGCCTAACAAAATTAATAGATACCACTTTAAATATTACCTGATACCCTAACCATGTTGAAAGTTATTCAAGTATCTCAAAAAAAAAAAAAGTTTTTAGGAGCCCATTTGTTTGCAATAGGATCTAAACTGTGCCCACACATTGCATTCACTTATTGTGGATTTAGGATTCTTATTTTATAACTGTTCTTCCTATTTCCCTTTTTATTTCAAGTCCTTTGAATTTGGGGAGAAACTGGGTTATTTTTTTACCATACAGAATCCTACATTCTGGAATTCGCGAATTGCTTTCTTGTGCTATCATTTAACTTGTTTCTTTGTTCCCTGAGTTTTCGGTAGTTTAATGTAGAGCTTTGATTGGATTCAGGATCAGTTCTTTGGGCAAGACTATTTTAGAGATGATGCTGTGAACTCATTACCTATTTGCATCACGTTGTGGGAAACATGATGTTTATGCTGTGAGAGTTCAGGTAACAGCCACCTCAACCCCCCTTTGTACAATCCTCCATTACTTTTTATTTGATCTTTTCCCCATCTATTGCAGGTTTTCTTTTTAAAATATAAATATTGAAGTTTTAAAATATATTGCAGTTTTTTTAATTGTATAGTTATACATGTTTCTAAATTTCCATTGTGATTTGCTCTTTGATATGTGAGTTTTTTAGATACATGGCTTTAATTTTTTTTGACCTAATGGGTAGGTGTGGAGTTTTTGTTTAAGTTTACTTTTTCTCATTGATTTAACTTATCATTTGCACAGTGGTCAGAGAATAAGGGGCATATTAATAATCTTTTTAGGATTTATTGAGGTTGTTTTATGTCATAGTACACAATCACATCTTTTTCCTTTGTATGTTGCTTTTCTCATTCTTCTTATGTCCTCATTTGCTTAAAAAATTGTCAGATGCCAGTTGATGTCTATTTGAACTTTATACCAAACTTTCCAATTGTATTATTTAAATACTTACATCCTTTATTCTGCAATATCTATCAGTTATTAGGAAAAATGTATGAAAATCTCTCATGATGATGGTTGATTTCTTAATCTCTCTTTGTAAATGTATCCACCTTTTATATTCAGAGGCCTTTTTTAAAATTTTTATTTTATTTTTTTAAAGATTTTATTTATTTATTTGACAGAGAGAGACACAGCAAGAGAGGGAACACAAGCAGGGAGAGTGGAGGAGGGAGAAGCAGGCTTCCCACCAAACAGGGAGCCCGATGCGGGGCTTGATCCCAGGGCCCCCGTATCATGACCTGAGCTGAAGGCAGACACTTAACGACTGAGCCACCCAGGCGCCCCCAGAGGCCTTTTTTTTTAATTAGTCTATTTTGTATGTAACATAGTTCTACAAGTTTTTGTTTTCTACTCAGCATCTAGTAATGTATCTTTCCATTTTAAGCCTTTCAGGGTTATCATGTTTTGGATATGTTTCTTTATAAAAGAGTAACTTATAGTTGGATTTTATTGTTTTAATCTAGAAACTCCACTTTCAATTATTTTCCATTTTTAAAAAATGGAAAATCTTTACCACATTTTTTTCTTAAAAAAATACCCTTATTCAAAGTATCTTAACCACAAATTAAATAAAGCTATTTTTATATAAAATAAATTGTTGCCATTACAAATAATTATCCCATTGTATATTGTAAATTATCTGTGATTTTTTTTTTGGTTTAAATAACAAGTGTCTACATTTATCATTAATTTCCTCCCCTTGACATTTACATATTTTAAACAATAATCATTGGTGCTTTCACCTTCTTTGACCTTTTTGTCTTAAGCCTCAAGTTAAGCATCACTTGTATTTATTTTAGGTATCTAATATCAAATCATTGACCCTAAAATCTCTGATGCTGTTTTGATATTTAGTATATAATTACATTGTACACTTCAATTACATTTGAAGGTGTTTATTTTTTACATTCATCCTAGGAATAAAGTATAACAATTATATTTTTCCATTCTTTTCTCATATTTATAAACAACTGGCTTGAGTTAATGCACATTTTTTATCAGACATTCTTATACATTACATAAGCCATTATATTCAAAAGTAAGCTTTAAAATATGATCAGAATTGTTCATTGCAGAAAAGAACCTGGAGTGCTGAGAAACAATGAAAGGTCACGTTTAACACCTTGTATAACTTGTGGTGATACTGTTGTTAACACGGAACATATTGCTTTATTAGCCATAGAACTTTATTAGTAAGTGCAGATTACCATCACTCAGTATAGATTCTGGGCCTTTGAGTGAAGAGGAGCTGGTCTAATTAATGATGGCACTTCTAACCTCAATTAATTTGCTATTTTAGTGAAGACGTCAACAAGACCTACTGTTTTTTCTCTCAGGTGACAGTAAATATTACAGAAATAATACCCTTTACAAAATGAAGTGCAACTTTTTGGAAAGCCATGTAGTGCAGACGTATTTACATGACAAGAGCATTCTAAGTGGACTCTCTTGTGGTCTCTTTATTTTCCAGGAAAAATCACATAGAATATGAGAGGCAGGAATAAACAAGTCACTTATGTGGGAGCAATTGCAGAGGCCTCTCTTCCTCCTGCCTCAGAGACTAAGACATCTAGTTGCACTTAGTTCTGCATGGTTTGAGTTACCTCTGGATCACTTCTGTTCCCATTTTGAAAATTTTAGTTACTGTGACCATATTTTGGTTAATAAATATTTTGTCACATTTTCAAAGTAGTGAATCCTTTGCTATTTTATGTATTTTGTTACACTGGAGGGACTCTTTGGGGGTACTCCTAAAGTAGAGTCTTCACTCAAAATAGGGTCTGCTGCAATTATAAAATAGAAGGGAGATCTAGGACCAGCACATTGCTCCACCAGCAGTGTAAACAGCACTGGATGAATAAACCCCTAAGTGGTATGACTTGTCTGCGTTTCTAGCCCCTGCAAGGTCTAGTGGATGAATAAATTGTGTGATTCAAGGAATAGAGCAATTTAAAACCAGATGCTTAGACCACTAAGCCATTCCTTCTGGTACATTGTGTAAAGCATGAAGTTGTAAATATAGCAGATAATTGAAATTTAGATTTTAGATATGGGCATTCTTAGCAGTCCTCCTCTAGCTTCTTTGCTTAGAGTCTTAGAAGTATACTTAACAGTTCATACTAAGGTTGTTGCTGTCAGAATTAATCCATTGTGTGTGTGTGTATGTTTTAAACTCATCTTCAACAAAGAGAATATTAATGATAAAACAAAGGAAAATTGTCTGAACTTAAAAGTGTGTCCAACCTGAAGGTGGAAAATATTCTATTTTTGGGGGAAATAAAGTTTTGAGTTCTCTTTTCGGTTTCTTTTAAATTTCAGCTTAAAGCACACACACATACACACACACACAGACAAACACACGTACTTGTTCCTTCGTTGATTCAAACTGTCATTTTTCTTTGTCCATCATATAATGTACTTTCCATAAATTAGCTGCTTCATTTCTTCTTTTTATGCTAATCGAATTATAGCGGTCTTTAGGCTGAAGTGGGGTATGGGACTTGACATTTTATAATCCTGGCAGCCCTGTAGCTAGCTTTTTTAAAAAGTCATCAACCATGGCAATTTGAGCAGTAAATTTTCTCCTTTTTTTCTTGCTGTCTTCAGTATCATGGACGAAAATGGTCATATTTTAGTGGTTCTCTACACTTCATAAAACGTCTTTTTAATGAGATCATTTGAGTAATGCAAGAGATAAAGTTAATAATTGGTTGAAATGACATTGCTTTATCAAAAAATAGGTAGAGAAAAGTAAAATTTTATCGAAAGTGGTGGTGTGAAAAGGCATCAACCTGGACTGAATGTCACCATTTCATCAGTGTTAATATTAGATGTTTCAGATGGCAAAGTAGTATCACAAATGGTAACATCAAAAACACAAACAAAGCCTCTACCAGATTTAAAGTGATGCTGATCACAATAGCTGTTGAAGGTAGGAGCAAGCAGAATGTGTATGGTATCATTCCACATGCATAATTGTGTGTTGACTAGAAGCCATACCTAAGAAATTCTTAAAGCATGGCTTCAAATGTGACAGTGGAAGAATAGGGGACAGTAAGGTTAGACCATCTGTTCTAGTCCAAAGCAGCTATATATTGAGACATATTTTTGTGTGGAGGCGTCCAGATGAATATGATTCTAAGAGACAATAAAATACATGGCATCAGGCTTTAAAGAGTTTAAACTGTAAACCAAATGACTACCAAGTTTTTGCATGGAGGCTCTAACTCTTGGACACTTGCTAGTCTTTCCAGGAACAGACCCACACACTGAGAAGTCATCATTAGCTCCCTAATGGAACCTGAGGGTAATGATAGAAACACACTCAGTGATGCATTTGACAGCTGTACAGAGTCAATTCCTTTAGAGGGAAAGATTAAAATTTGACAGAGTTTGGGTTTAAGTGAGGAAATTAATTAAGATAAGACAAGAAGTCTAGATGCATGAACACGTTGAGGATTGAATTATTCAGGTGGGCAGGAAAAGAATAAGTAGTTTGGTATACTGCTTTGTAAAAGAATAGGGTGGACTGCGATAACTTTGCTTTGGGAAATGACTGAATTGTTTTGAAAAAATAATGGGAAAAAAGCCAACCAATTTTGCTCTGTTTCAAGCCATTTGGGACCATAACCACAAGAATATGAGAGAACTGTTGTGAGGGAGGAAACATTTACCCTACCCTCCAAGATTCTTCTACCTGGACTAAGAATCAAATTAACAAGAGACAAATTAACAGGAGAAAACCTTACTTAATAGTTGCATACTGGGAATCCACACAGATATGGGAAATTCTAAAGATACTTAGGCAACCAAATGCTTATATGAGCTAAGGAGAGGAGGTAGGAGTCTGAGGATACAAAGGGGAGAAAGACCATTCATTAGCAGGAAGGTGAAAAGAGATGTTTGGAAAACAAAGGTTACCCTATTATGTAGATAAGTTTCTTAGGTGAAGAGGAATCTCTATCAATAGCTCTCTTCCTGGTACAAGCAGGCAGTTGAAGAGGAGGAACAGAGCTTTTCCTGAATCTGCTGGGTTTTGATGCTTTTACCTCAAAATAATGTTCATGCCAAAGTGATCCATCTTGGGGTGGCCTGTCCTTGGTCCCCTCCCCATATTAGTTAAAAAATTGACCCTCAAGTTTCACTCTTTTTTAGGTCAAAAATCTGGCAATAGAGTGGGACAAATTCACATCACATTAATACAAATGGTTACTGACTCATTTTTTTCCCCTTTCTAAACTCCTTTTTGTGTCTTTCTGCTTCTGGTCTCAACTTCTTTGTCCCTCTACTCTTCTAGATTCAATGGCTGGGGCCAAAGAATCAAGCTGATAAAAGACATAACAAAAGGAAAAACAGTTTTAGTTATGTAATACATATGCTTGCATTGGAGTTCACAAAAATGTGGCTCAAGGAGGTGGCCAGGATGGGTGAGGCTTATATACCATTTGTGGCTGAAGAAGGAAAAGGAAGGAAAAGGGGTTTGGGGGTTCTGAATCTGGGAAGCATGGTTTGGGAAGGTAAGAAGAACTGTATGATAAGTGTTGTCTTGTTATGCAGGTAAGAGTCAAGTGATAAGAGTTGTCTCCTGGAATAGCTGTTTTCTGGGTAGGAAGGCATCTTTACAAATGGAAATTTCCTTTACAAAAGAGGAAATTTATACTTTATTTTTAGGCATTAGGTAAAGGTAAAGAGGTAAAGAGCTTTTCCCTGTGTCTGCTTGTTCTCACTTGCCTTTAGCTCAAAATAGTCCTTTTGCCTTAGTAGCATATTTTGGAGTGGCACATTTTGGTACCCTTTAGTGTCAATAATATAGATTTATATGAATAACTGCTGACTTCATACTGCAAAGTATACAGAATGGTGCAAAATGTATGACCTCTCTTCTCTCCAAGCTCCAAATCTTTGTACCCAGCCATGAAACCATGCACCATCTTGGTGAGCACATCTGACCATCAGACTGGGGAGAACAAGGAAACACATAAATTCCTTGCCCTGATTCTTTTCACTGTCCATGGCACTTCAGCCTACTGATGTGTACCAGCCACCAAATCATTGTCTGTGTCTTTCTGGTGAGATGACACATCTGAGCCTGCAATCTCATCGATTCTTCATTTACTGGAGCAGAGGGTAAGATTGAGTCCATTATTTTGTTCCTGGTCTTTCATCCAGCGAAAATCCTAGCCATTACCCTTTCTGTATGAATGTATTTCCGTCTTGAAGAATGAGTAAAAATTAAGCTTTTTCCTTGTCATATTTGTTATTTGATCATTCCTTAGGAGAAGGTCACCCACAGAAAGTTAACCAATATATTTGATTATATAGACCTATTATTTTTGTTTCCTGTTGCCATTCCCTTCTGAAGAGCTCTTAAATGCTGTAATTTTAATCTGCTGTGATTGCCTCACAAGTGAAGAGGTCATTTGCTGTATTTTGTAGAGGCACATCACCTGAGTGCCCTCAGCGACAGTAGAAGTATTTCCCTTGTAATAAGGAGAGAAGAGAGGGGTTTACATCACCACTCAGTTTAAAAACCCTTATCTGTCAGGAAGCATGCTCTTTCCTGTGCAACCCTGGGAGTTCATTAAAAGTGTGAGATTGCGTCACTGATTAGACATGGCTGAGGGCCGGGGTGATGGTGTTGTGGCAGCAACCTTAACAGAAATTGAATAAAAAGAAAATTCCTATTTTGTTCAGGCCAAGGGAGGCTTTGATTAGAACGCTTTCTCCTTTTTCATTTGGGACTCTGTTTTGTTGTGTCATTGAGGAAGTGATCTGGTATAGATTTGAAAAAGAACCACTTCATTTTTTTTTTTTTACCTTTCTATTGTACTCATCATTGATTAAAAATATAGTTCAGGAAACATTCAAATATTTGTAAGTATTTATAAACCGACATTATGCCGTGTGACTAGAAAGATACAGTTTCTTTTTGGTCTGTTATTTCTGTATGCAATTATGAAAAAGTGCACTGGCCCACAATTCTGTGGGAGGAGGGGTAGAGGTGCATCCTGGTTCACAGACAACAGGATGGGTGAGTTGGTTTGTTCACTGATTTATGTGTTCTATAAAGATGAGTGTCCACTGTACACTGATAAAACTCAAGCCGGTGATGTAGGAAAGATGTTATTAGGGTTCGAAGCAGACGGCCAAGAAAGAATTCTTGAGACGTCTTTGGTGCAAAAAGGTGGTTTTATGAATGCATAACAGGATCCATGGGCAGAAAGAGCTGCACCAGGGTCAAGAGGAGTGGTGATTATATACTTTCAAGTTGGGAGGGGATTAGGGATAGCATAAGTCTCTAAGGAATTTTGGATGCAAGGTTTCCAGGACCTTGAGGGGACTAGCTGTTGTTGGGAAAAGGTCATTTATTACCGTCTAATAAAACCTTAGTCATGAGACCCTTCAGATGTATATTGGTGGGCCATATGCTTGGGGGATGATTGCCAACACATATCTTGGAGGGTTTAGAGATAAAGGAAGTTTCCGAAGGAATTCTTATACGTTAAAGTAGACTTACAAGATCCTGGGGGGGGTGGGGGCGGTCAGGTTAGGATTGCCTTTTGCCCTTAGCAAAGTATTAACATTGAGGCAGTTGAGTCCCTAGAGGAACACCACTCTGCCTGTTTCAAAGACTTGTCAATGGGCTGTAGGAAGTAAGGAAATTTAATAATTTTTCTTCTGCCTTTGTTTTCCACATCAGCAGGGAACCTGGTGTAGACGGGCATGGCTTGCTTTCTTCCAACTTTGTCAATTTGAAGCCATGTGAGCTTTCGTGAGAATTTCATATGACATTGATCAGACAACTTTTACTGAGTGTAGTTACTGTGTTCTTGAAGCCTAATGAGAGTGGAGATGGTAGAGAAATGGCAGTGAGACCCATGCTGTATGGAAGGTTGGTCCTGTGATTCTGGGAAGTTCTTCATGAAGCTGGTTTGTAGCTCTTATGTAAGAAGAATCAGAAGTTCTGAACAACCTGCCAGTTTCATCCTCTACCAGTTTTCATTGCTTAAATTTCTTTTTCTATGCAATTACCCCAATAGCTATGCTCATTTGGTAGATCTGTATGGGATCAAAGGTTAATCCAGACATGCCATTTGGATTAAATCATCACTATCTAATAGAATGTGAATTAGGAAATCTGTAGAGTATACCTTTGCCACATATTCTAGTAATTGCTTGGGGGCAACAGTTGGAAGAGATTTAAGCATTAGAGGCCAAAATTTGTCAATCTCGGAATAGCCAGTAGTCAAGAACATCACACCTTCAGTACTCACAAATGTAACAATTGAAATTTCATATATACTGCATGTAAGCCAAAGGTCCAGAACATGTAATAATTTGTAATTTTGCAATGGCACGATGTGAGTCACTCACACTGATAAGTTCATGTGCAGGAATCACTTAGCTTGTCAAGGAGGCTTCAGAAAAAGATTGTAACATTTGCTGACAGATGTTGAAGGGATGTTTGTCTGTACTGTGCCTCTGCCCTCCCTGGAGAGCCTCAGGAAAGTAGATGAGCAGTGTGCTCAGTGGGGTACCCTCCCAAATCCACTCAGGCTGTAGCAGCCACCATCTGTCCTATTCAGATCCTGTCCTGTGTAACAATCACTATCTAAGGATATCTCTGTGAAAACATTTACTATTTCTGTAAGACAAATCTCATGATTCTGTCAAAGATACGGACTTAGATTAGCAGGTAAATATCAGATCGTAAACTTGAGATCATTGTCAAAATTGGGGAATTTTGAAAACCCTGAAATTTTATGCATAATTCTGTGTGTATGCATATATATGTCTATATTGGGAGATGAACCATTACTATTAGTTTTGCAATGAGACTATGATCCAAAAAAAAAGAGAGAAAAGAAAATCTAAGAAATACTGCTTAAGCTGGAGAATAATTAATTTCTGTTAGTCTATTTGCTTATGCAGCTGTTACACGCAGAAAAGGGTTGAGGTTGGGAAAAGAATAGCACTATAGTTGGGATCTGACTGGTGCTCAGTTGAGTTGAATTTTGGAGCATACACAGGTGAATATTAGTGAGACCAGTTGCTACTAACTTCTCTCTATCCTCTCTGCTCCTTTCCCCCCAAAAGGAGCTCATTAAGGAGAGGAGTATATATATATGTATTTTTTTAAAAGATTTTATTTATTTATTTGACAGAGAGATAGAGAGCACAAGTAGGCAGAGAGAGAGGGAGAAGCAGACTCTCCACCGAGCAGGGAGCCTGACGCGGGGCTCGATCCCAGGACCCCAGGATCATGACCCGAGCCAAAGGCAGCCGCTTAACTGACTGAGCCACCCGGGCGCCCCGAGGAGTATATATATTTTTATCCCCACTACTTAGCATAGTGCCTGGAACAATGGAGACCCGCAATAAGTGTGTGTGAACTGAATGAATCCTGTTTTGCTCATGGGTTTGCTAGCCCTGGCTAACATATCATTTAATATGTTTTGATTCACAAGAGTATCTGCTGGGTGAGTAATAAGAACTTAGGTTAGCCCCTCCCTTGGCTTCCTGTGTTTGATTTTGCTTTTGGTTATAGTTTCCGAAACAGAAGCAAGAAGTTACTGAGTGAAGTGAAGGTGTAAGAATACTGTGGAAGTGGAAATCAATGAGGATGAGAATGAGAGATAAGGCATGGAGGGGGGAGTCAATAAATAAATTAATTAAAATGATGGGACTGGAGGAAATGCTAGAGGACTAACGTGAAGATTGATTGATGAAGGCAATCAAGGGGAATGGCAAGGAAGGATGCCACAGGTTACAAAGGAGGAAACGGAATCTCAGTCTAGAAGCGGCTCTAGGAGGGGGGTTGGGAGCATGAAGAAAATGGATATGTCCTACTTCAGGGGATTGCTGAGGAAGTGATTTCACTGGAGAAAGCCAGTTTTCGTATAAATTTAGGTGGTAGAGAGGGTATTTGAAGAAATTCTTGAGCTTGTGAAAGAGTTTCAGGGCACTCTTAAAAATAACGGAGGAGGAGGAAGAGGGTTTGGAGGTATTTAAGAGGTGATGTATCGTTGAAGGATAAGGAGGCACCCAAGGAGGGAAGAACAATGAAAAAAGGCAATTGAACCAAGAGATTTTTTTCACCCTGACCTGTGTTTGGATCTAAAGAAGTGAGACAGCTGGAAGAAGAAGGGAATATTGAACAAAAGTTACAAAGAGCTTTTTCTGTGGTAGTGGGGCCTCACTCACAGTCCTGCGTTGCATCAGGTGGAAGGTTCCCACCTTCCCCATGACCAATACTCTCCAGTCTAGAGGCTCAGGATGTGGAGGTTTCAGCATGGTGGGGTTTCTTTCCCAGCTGGCAAGAACCTGACAAACTCAAGCTTCCAGTGACCGTGGAACTTAGATGGTTTTAAATATTGGTTTAGAAATATTTTATAAATAATGGAAGTCATTTTAAATTGCATTAGAATAAATAAAATATAAAAGCATATGTAAAGAAACATAACCAGCCAGGTACAAATCGGTGCATTCTTTTACTTCAATTATTTCAATCCATAAATAAAGATTAGCTTTCAATTCTGCTTTAAATTCTCTTGCCAGAGATGCCTCTGGCAACAGTTCCAGCTTGTGTGCAGGTTTGAATGGAAAGATGGTGTCTTATTCATCTTTGAATCCCCCCATAGAGTCTCAAGTAATACTATGTATATTGTAGAGGGGTCACCGATGTTGAGGTACATACATATTCTTTTTTATCGAATGTTACCTAAGAGACTTTAAAGGAAAGGATTTCTTTATCCAGTAAACACCTCTCAAGTGCAATATTTATCGTATTTCAGGCCTGTGCTAGGTGACAGGTATCCAGAAATGGAAAAGACACATTCCCCCCACCCCCAGGATGTCAGAACCAAGCGAGGGAGACGGGTCTGCCTACCCTGAAATGAATATGGAACTTTTATATGGCACTAACATCGCCTGAGGAGCAAGACTGAATCTGTGCCGAGTGCTCAAGGAGGAAGTGCCTGTTCTGTTAAAGGATGTTGAAGGAGGGATGGATATTTGCCAGACAAGCAGTGGTGGTCTACACAGGCCGTGTGTCCAGACATTTGTTGAGCATCTCTTCTATGCCAAGCATTGTTCCAGGCTTTGGGGATATATGAGTGAAGAAAACCACTGCCCTCATGGAGCTTACATTTTAGCTGTTGATATCTAAACCAGTGAGATCTTCTTAATGGGGCAAAGTTCCCCCCCCCCCAACACACACACCTCCAGCACTGTACAGTTTTACGTAGAGAACATTGGTATCTGAGCAGAAATGCATGGTGGGTTCCGTATATGACCTGGTCTAGTTATAGCTACTTGTGCTGAATCTCTCCAACTCTCTATTGTATCTATCTAAAGAAAAAAACCAAAACAAAAGCATACTTTTTGCTGACTGCGACTCTTGACTACAGCTGTTCTCTGCGGTTCAGACCTCTGCACTTTCCTTAAAGCTGTTTCCACATGCTGTTAACACCCAAGACAGCACAGCTGGCCCTGCCTTCCCCTGCTGCTTTTCTCTGTGCTGTACTTTTGCTTCTCCTTCTATTCTTCATTCTTCACATATGTCATGGCAAAGATTGCTTCAAGTGCACCTTACATTGTCAGAGAAGATCCTTCCCCAATGTTTATTTTCAGTTGGTCTTTATAGCATAGTGCTCGCTTCGGCAGCACATATACTAAAATTGGTCTTTATAGCATAAGCTAGTGAGATCACTCTTTTGAAACCAGGGGCTTCCAATAAAGGTGTCATGAAGTGAAATGCAAGAATGACAAAGTGAATGGCAAAGCGATTGTGTGGAAGGATAGATGGAGGTCATGGGAGAGAGGCAAGTAAGTGCACATGGCAGGGTGAGGGCAGTGGGAGGCTGGATGAGATGAGAGTAAAATGCCTACAGGATGAGGGCAACGAGAAAGATATTTTTTAAAGTCCTTGAACGTGCCTTATTCATGAATGAAGATGGGTTGTAAACTGGGTGCTCCCATCTGATTATTATAAAGGGTTTTTCAGCATGAGATTTTTTACTTCCTTCATTTTGAAAATATTTTTGAAAGGTACAACTAAACCAAGCACACACATAATTCCCTGTGCTTTTTTGTTTTTCTTTCCTAAAACACGTCTTTATGGACTTGGTCCGTGGATTCAAAATTTTCTGCATCCCATTTTCATAGTGAAGATTTTCATAGTGAAGCCCAGCTGGGAAGTGTGCCTGTGGCAGCAAAAGCGAAATGCTCATGCAAATGAAAAGTATTCCTTTAATAATGTGTCCTTTTATCTTTATACTCTCTCCCAGCCAAACCGGGAAGTTGTATAGCTTTGCTTAAATGCCCATGGTACATTTACCTGAGCCAAACTTGATTGAAATATATTTCAGCCAGCAAAGTGAAAACGATTAAGCTAGAAATTTTTTGTAATTGCTGACTTATCCCAACTTCCTCAAGTCTTTTTATATTTACCAGCTTTGGGTGATGGTTTGTAGACACACATCCGGCCCCAGGGCCATCAAACTGTCCATTTTGGCAGTCCTGTATTCTAAATATTTGAGAAGATGGCACAGTTTAAATAGATTAAATGGAAGAGCATCAGATGTTTGCACTACTTTTGAGCATATGTTTTATGGTGGGAGCATGATCTCAAGCAGACCCTTATGGGAGCATGTGCTGTATTGTCCAATATTGTCACCCTTTAAGGAATACACGGTGTCATCTTGTGCCTCAGCATTAGGCTCCAGTAGTTTTAAAGTGGTTAATAATATAGAAAACTAGGGAAAATCAGCTGTAACTGGGTGGGGGCAAGGATCTAATTATAAGTCAAAGTGGTTATTATAAATATGTTTGTGTCAGTGTTATATTGGAAAAAAAAATACATGTGTTTTCCACTTTTCACTTCAGCACTTTTTGAAATGTGTTGAGTGTGAGTAAGAGTAGATATTAAAATAAGGGTTGCAGAGTCGCCTTGTTGAACTTCTGAACTTCCGCTTTTCTAAGGATTTTAAAGCAGCCTTTCACTGAATGTGTTTGGGAAGCAGCAACCCATTGGTGTTGGTCTTCTGTGGAAAGATCGGAGCATGTGACACGCTGATCCTCACATCAGTGGTGGTTTTCCTTTGATACGTCAATGAGATTGGTCAATGTGTCTATTCCACTCAGATCTCACAAACAAAACAGGATCCCCCCTGCCTCTTTAAACTCATACTGGGTTTTAACTTCCTGGTATCAGGTTTAGTCGAGGCCACTTTATAAATTCCTACCAGAAACACATAAGCAAAACACACACACACACACACACACACACACGAAACCAGCAGGTAAAATGTGTAAAGGGTCTACATTAAAAAAAAAAAAAATTATTAAAAAATTTTTCATTTGTCTTCTCAAACCTAACTCAAAATACTGGGAAATCATAACAGTGAATTCTAACTGTGCTAATTAACAATAAGAAGGAAAGGAAATATCCAAGAAAAGATCATAGAAAATAACAAGATAATGAGGTAGAGATGGGAGAGTTTTATTTTAAGTATGCTTTACCTCAGGCTGTAGATTTGTTCCTCAAAAGTTATTTAGAATCCGTATGTGAAGAAAGTATAAAATTACATGTTTCTATGAGAATTTGCTTCTCAGGAGAAGCTTTCCAAGAAAGCATTTGTTCAAATGAATAATCACCTCTTGATTGATCTCTTGGAGAACTTTTCTAAGTATGTTTCTTCAGTGGGGGCTTGCCTGCCTTACTGTGTAGTGGTACCTTCACAAGTACTGGGACATTTTAGATCTGGAATGGAAATAGAAATCTACTTGTCTCCATGTTATAGATAAGGAAAGTGAGAGCCAGAAAATTAGGTGTCCGGTCACTAGGCAAAGCAATGAGAGAACTTCTATTGGAACCTTTCTCCTTTGTGTTAGACCAGAGCTTAATTTTACTACCGTAACTTAGTTTTCCCCCTTTAAAATTTATTTTTATTAAAACCTATTAAAACCATGCAATATCTCTTGGACACAGACCAGATGAAGAGAAGGTACAGCCCACTCTGTGTTGTCAGTGGGGGTGAACTGTGCAGTCTCTCGGAGACAGTCCACTGGAAGATTTCTGACTTGTGTATTTTACAAAGTCCAGAATTATTTAAATCCAGTCCAGTCCTACCCCTTATCTATTCCAGTAACTTAACTTGTGGCTTAGCAGTGTGTGTGTATATGCGCACAAACACCTCATAGCCAAGGTTTGAGGACTTACTATTTATGATCTAATTAATTGTATTCTGCCAAAGTAACTTTTTATTTAAAAAAATAGCATTATTAGAGCTCAATCTTCAGAATAATGAAACACTTGATAGATTTCCATGTAAATCATTTCTTTTAAAGTTTCATGATAGGATGTTGCTCCTTTATTCTATTTGCATAAAATCCGTAACTGAGAGACATTATAATGTAAATATATTTAACATGCTTGCATGCAGACCTAAATCTCAGGAGACATAGATCCTAAGTAATTTTCGTTCTTTCTTTGACCCTTCATTTCACCTTGGACAAGACATTAACCTTTTTGTTTTGGGATATGTCCATGCATAAAATTAAAATAGAAATGCCAAGAAATTATTTAGGATTTTCATGAATATGCATCTAGTTATATATGAAATATTTTGAGATCTTAGAAAGAAAGAAAATATACTCAAGACATTATTAGAGTTTTTGTTAATGTCACTGAAAGAAAACAGGATCGATAAAATGAATGATAAGGTCAGCATTCATTAAGTCAGTAGCTGTTACTATGATACTCAGAAAAGAGCACTGAACCAAAAATCAGGAATCCTGGATTCTGGATTTGTTGCTGTCACAATAAGTAAAAATGGCTAATCACCTCACCGTTCTGGGTCTCAGTTTTCTTAGCTCTAAAGTGAGTGGACTAGCTCATCAGCACCATTATTTCCAGTGCTTAATCAATATTGTTAACAATTTATGGGGTGCCTGGGTGGCTCAGTCGTTAGGCGTCTGCCTTTGGCTCAGGTCATGATCCCAGGGTCCTGGGATCGAGCCCTGCATCGGGCTCCCTGCTCCGCGAGGAGCTTGCTTCTCCCTCTCCCACTCTCCCTGCTTGTGTTCCCTCTCTCGCTGTGTCTCTCTCTGTCAAATGGGTAAGTAAAAAAAAAAAATTGTTAACAATTTCTGAAGATCTGCACTAGTTACTATAGGGCAGTGTTTCTCAAAGCGTGGTTCTTTGACTAGAAGCAGCAGGAGCTTGTTAGAAATGCAAATTCACAGGGCTTACCCTAGATCTACTGCATCAGAACCTTAGACGGGCCCTGTCGATCTGTTTCACAAGGCTCCAGGTGATTCTGATGCATGCTAAAATTTGAGAATCTCTGTTAAAATTGTCCTTATTCTTAAGAAACTTGAAATTCAGCACTTTTCAAATCTCCAATTTTCTTGCCAATTTCTAGACATATGGATATACAATCTAATATATATTTATAAATAAAAATATGAAAAAAATAAAATAAATTATGGGCATGTTAAATTGCTAGAACTGAAATCTTTTGAGGTGGTAGCTATGCAGCCATGATTTCCCATGGTAAAGTGTTGCCCAAGGTATGAAGAATATATATTAGGTCAAGCTTGTATGACAGTGCTTGACTACCAAAATGCATGATCATTTCATATGTGTGCTTATCAAATACAACTTGTTTTTACTTAGCACAGATATTCTTGTTCTAAAATGTAAAAACAAAGATTCTGAAATCATGCCCAGAATTTTAATTTTAAAATTTACATTATGTTTATGTATGAGCATCAGGCACGTAACCTGACGTTCAAATCTTCTCTGTATAATTTTTTTTATTACTCTCATTCTAAAACTCATGTGCAATTTCAAAAGAAACTTACAGTTGGCTTTTTAGAATGCAAATATTGTTATAATATGCACCTGAGCTTTGAAACATCACTCAACTGCAGTTAAAATTTTGTGGGCAAGCGGTTTCAAATGTGGCTAAAGAGCACTGAGGGGGAAAACATCAAAGCCGTATATTTTCACCTATACGTCAAAGACATCTGTTGATAACGGGACATCTATTTTAGTTCTCATATGAGAGATGAAAAACGGAGCTATAAAACTGTTTTTAGTATTGTTTTAGAGCTGTGGTCGGCTCGGGAAAAGCAATGAGAATTCGGGTAGCATTTTCTTCCAAAAGAGTTTTATCAAGAGCGTTAAGTTTATTTGGAGATATATAACTTAATGAGGCTACATGACAAATATGCTCTCCTGTATGAAATCAGTGACTTATACCAACTGGAATATGAAATGATAGCCTGGTGCCAACACCATGATCACCCTGGGGAGGAGTGCCTTGCTCAGTGCTGCGCCCCTTTCCTGCGGCCTGTGAGCCCTTGGAGTTGTTAGCGCTAGTGCTAACTAAATGTAAACACCTTTACTTTCCAGCTGCTGCTAATTGGTTTGGGAATATTTATGTAAGTGTTGATTTTCAGGCTAAAAATAGTGCAGTGATGTTTAAATCCAACTCATTCTGGCTGTCAGAAATGCTCCCGTGATCCTGAAAGTGTTGCTAAAAATGTTCATTTTTTCAAAATTGTAGTAATTAAACTTGTCTGTTGTGAGAGCCACATATGATATGTTCCCTGCTCTGATAAAAGATACAGGACAAGCTTCTTCAAGGCCTCTCCTGGGTTGGCCAGACACCACCTCCCGCTGAACTTTACCAGAGAGCAAAGAATTGTAATCTGGGCAAAAGGCGGAGACAAAAGAAAATTTTGAAGTTGCTCTAGATCCTCATATTTGAGGCAGTGGATCGCATCTGGCTATTTTAAGTTAACAGTAAAAATAGAAATTATAATAGTTTTATTAATACAATTAAGCGTAGAGCTTCCCAGACCATTGACTTTTTTAGAGGCAACTTTGGGGACTTGAAATCGCGTAATGAATATTTCTCAAGTCTAAAGTTGAAGAAATATCGTGTCTGTTCCACATCATTTGTTTGTACCTCTAGCTCTTCATCGTCAGATTATTTTTGCCCCTTTACTTCCCAACTAAAAAGTCAGATTTCACAGATTGTTCTCAAAGTTACTTAAATAAGCTATGGGGGGGGGGGGGATTTCTTTTTTAGATACGTGTGATTTCGTGACTCTTCACCATGTTATTTAGTGAAGGAAAAGCCTAAGTGCCCCTAAATTATTGCTTGTCAGGTATCTTGTAATTTTTGGAAAAAGTGATTTTATGGACGCTGTCAAGAAAGAAGTTGCTGTTGTTTCTAAGTCTGGAAGCACTGCACTGCTCCCGTGTTGTTGAAGTCAATTTGGAATTGGCTTTGCGTCCTTGCAGGATGCCTTGAGCATCTGTCTGCCTGCCCCGTCTCTAGAGAATAGCAGAGAATTCTGTTGTTGCAATATATAGGAATGATTTTGGCAAGTGACACACACTGCCCATTAGTTGAGATGATAAACTCTAGTCACTGCCCTTTTTGATAACTATGGCAAAGCAAAGACTTTTCAATGCTCCTTTTAAAATAGTGGGACTCTTGTCTCAGAGAAGTCTGTGAACGTGTGTGTTCTTTTTTAAGTCTGTCGTTATTGACATGATTGCTATAAAACCGTAGTCAGTTCAGAATTATCCTTGAGCAGAGATTCACATTGCAATTGGCCCAATATTGCTTTCAAATTCTAATTGACGTTTCCATATACTTAGAGCATTAAGTATGTTGTTGACATAAATAGAACCTTTACTTACCATCTAACTGGAACTAGAAAAAAGTTATTTTAACCTTGTAGAATGTTGATTTGAACCAGAAAGTGTGCTATTTTCTTATCTTAGCAAGGGATCAGCGAGAAAATTCCACTTGGAGTAGGAAGCAAAGAGGCAAAAATAGTTAACACTTTATAATATATATCCCAGTTTTTTCTTTGACATTCTGAGGATATATATCCATGAAGAATTACAGAACCAAAAAGAATATTTAATTCAACTGATAGCCACTGTTAACTGTTCATGGATGCAAAGCCTTTATATTGTTAGGCTGCTAATACTCTCTAAGTTGATGTCCAATTCAAGTGATTCTTACCAAAATCCGGCTGGTTTTTTTTTTTTTTTTTTTTCTTGCAGAACTTGATGTTCTGATTCTAAAATTGGTTTGAAAATGCAAGGGACTCAGAAGAGACAAAACAAACTTAGAAGCGAACAAATGTGGAGAATTTGCACTTCCTGATTTCAAAACTTAGTACAAAACTAAGTACTCAAGACTGGGCAGCACTGGCATAAGGAGAAGTATGTAGATCAGTGGAATACAGTTGAGAGTCCAGAAATGAACCCTTACATTTTTGTTCAGTTGAGTTTTGATAAGGGTGTTAAGACAACTCACTGGGGGAAGAATTATCTTCATGACAAATGGTAATACTATGTACAAACACTAACCCACAACAGGTATATGTCTAAATATAAGAGCTAACCTTATAAAGCATTTAGAAGAATATAGGAGTAAATCTTTGTGACCGTGTATTAGGCAATGTTTCTTTGATACAACACCAGAAAGCACTAACAACAAAAGAAAAAAAATAAATTGAGCTTCATTAAAATTAAGAACTTTTGTGCTTCAAAGGGCATGTGGAGAAATTTCAAGAAGTGTCTCCCACAGAAGGGGAGGAAATATTTGCAAATCATGTATCTAAAGAATCTGTATACCGAATATTTAAGGAACTCTTACAATTCAATAATAAAAAAAATAATTAGATATTTCTTCAAAGAAGTTCTGCAAGTGTCCAGTAATCACATGAGAAGATATTCAGCATCATTAGTCATTAGAGAAATTCAAATCCTTAGTCATTGGGGATATGCAAAAAGAAAACCACTTCACATACACCATGATGGCTAAAATTTAAAAAAAGGAAAATTAAAAGTGCAATAAGGCGAGGATTCAGAGAAATTCATACCTTCATATATTGCTGATGGGAATGTAAAATCGTGCAACACTATGGAAATACTATAGCAGTTCCTCAGAATGTTACACAGAGTTCCCATATGGCCCAGCACCCCTACGTAGATCTCAAAGAGAAATGAAGACATAAATGCGCACAAGAACTTGACCTTCTTAGCAGCATTTATCTCACAATTGAACATTATTTCAAATGTTTGTAGCAACATTATTTATAATCAGAAAAAGTGGAAAAAACCCAAGTGCCTGTCAAGTGATGAATAGGTAAACAAAATGTGGCCTATCCATACGAGGGAATATTATTTAGCCCTAAAATGCATGAACTACTGATATATACTACAACATGAATGAGCCTTGAGAACCTCGTACTCAGTGATAACAGCCACATATCTTGTGATTCCGTTTGTATAAAATGTTCATGATAGGTAAATTCTTAGAGACAAAAAGTAAATTAATGATTGCCAGCAGGGGTGTGGGGGTGGGCAGGCAGAATAGGAGTGATGGCTAATGGGTGTGGGGGTCTCTTTTTGAGATTTTGAAATTGTTCTAAAATTAGATAGTGCTGATGATTGCAAAATTCTGTAGATCAACTAAAATAGACTGAATTGTACTTTTTAAAAGGGCAAATTTAATGTTATGTGAATTATATCGTAATAAAATTTTTATAAGAAAAATAAAATGGTGGGTCTTAAAGCCCCAGTCATGCCTCTGATTGAAGTTGCTGCCCTGTTGACATCTTGATATGTTGCCACCTCATGAGAGATTCTACCCCAGAACTCGCCCGTGTAAGCCACTTGTAAATATTTGACTCACAGAAACTCTGAGAGACAATAGGCTTTTTTAATCCATGTAATTTGGGGGTAATTTATTACACAGCATTAGAAAGCTAATACAATGCCATTCTGCTCGTGCATTCATTAACATCCCCTCAATGAGCTCTGTGTGTTGGGTACTTAATAGAGGACTAGACATGCCCTTACCCTTCCTAGAACTCCCTCTTGTGTAAGAGAGACAGGGAAGAACGTGCAAATGTTCTGACATGGGCACTAGTCATGAGTTCAAGTATTTTGTTAAATTACCTACCTAAGTATTTTTGTAAGCTGCCCAGCCCTGTCTCTTTTCTCTGTAAGCATAGATCAAGTCCTTCATAATAGTAGGGATGTTTAAAAGCTTTCAAAGACATTCATCTTTTAAGATTTGGTGCCTTAAACTAAAACATATTCTTTGACCTTTTAGATCCTCTTCCCTTTCTTTATCCCCTCTGGAAGGGTGAAAACAAACTTTTAGAAAAAGAAATCAAGTATAGACCAAGTCCCTCACAAAAGCCAGAACCCCTATGTGAAATGTTGCTACTCCGTCTAGAAGTGAAATACATTTTTAAAATCATTTCACACTGACAAACTGCTTGAATTGTGAGTCCAGTGCCTTGTTTTCTTCAAGATATTAATCTAATTCCTTTATGCCCCACCTCTTAACTGATGTATTGTCTTTTTTTGTTGTTGAAATAATGCTTTTAGATCCATGGATGCTCTGTTTACAGGTGTGGTGCTTGACAATGGGGCTTTTTCCATGTGGTTTGTTGACTTGATGAAACCTGAGTCCACAAGTAACACAGGTTTATGACTTTGCTTCTGAAGAGTAGTATATCTGCAGAATCCCTCTGTTCAAGTGCAGTTCCAAAGCCTACCAGAAATCTGATGCCTTACAAATGAGATTCTAAATCAAGCTTGCTTTATAGAACCCATTCTATGTAACATCCAACTCAACGTGGCCACTGTCTTGGAGTGCTTGCCTCCTCTGGCCCTCTTAGCTCTCTGTAGTGGAAGAGTGCTTACCATTTTAGAAATTAAATGGTTAATTTTAGTTTCCCTCTGCTAAAGATCATTCTCAGAATGAAAGTCTTATGACAGAGTAAGACCTCCAGATTTCTTTTCCCGCCCTAGTCCTGTTACACTTTTGACAGGAGTGACCTTGCCAGGCAACCTTTTTTTTTTTTTTTCCATGGATTTTGCTTTCTTTATGTTTTTAGTGTCACCAGGGGGTGCAAGCAAGTACAGTACATTAAAGTTAATACATCACCACCTGTCAGTGGCACCTTCCCTTTGGTACCCCCTTTCCTTGCTGATTTAAAACACTCAGTCCCAAAAGCTTATGGTTGAATAGCAGGAAGCTAAATGATGTATTCCAAAGCTCTTAACATATTGCCTTGTGTAAATGGCCCATTTGAGTATTTCAGAAGCCAAACAGGAGAGAAGAGAACATTGAAAGCACTGAAAAGATTAACACCTGTTTCCAGTCTTCAAAGAAATTGGAGCATACTATATATATCGAGAGTAAAACCACTTGCTGTTTCACGTTGAGACATTTTATTCAAATTCTCAGTTCGATATGCATAGCATCCACATGCTTATGGGTTTGTTTGACTACAGGATTCCACACAGAACTTAGAAGATGGAGAAGTTATGAATGGTGTACAGACAGAACCACTGACGTCGCCAAAAACCAAGGATGCATTGAGGTATTCTCTTTATGTGAATAAGACTATTTTAGTTATTACAGGATAATGTTTCTTTAATAGTTTGTAGTTGTTTTTATTTTATAGGGAAGGTCAGGATAGGTAGAAGAATGGAGTGAAACCTGTCCCAGTTCTAAAATTAGTCACTCTTTTATTTTCTTTTATGATAGAAGAACTTCCTGACAACATATATAAATGAGCCTCCAAGTCTTTCAACTCTTCTGCAACCTGGATTTCTTAATTGCTTTTTTTCTCTTTGAACAACAGTTTCAAGTGAATTTTCAGAGTTCATTGTGGTTGACTGTTCTACTTTGACATTAGCTCTTTGAATATTTCTCTGCATTCTGTTTTAACCATCTTGCAATATTTTACTCAATGTACATAAAATGAATCCAGTCTATCACCTAGGATTTTTCATGGTTTTAATGTAAGTAACTCATTATATGAAGTCATTTGCTCTCATTTTCTGTAATACTTACTTTGTTCTGCACTAATTTCCAGTTCTGCCTTAGCTACTACACAGGTTCCATTCCTAGTTTGGCTGCTTGCTAGTTCTATGAGCTTAGGTAAGTTATTCATCTCTCTTTGCCTTAGTTTCTGGTCTGTACAACAGAAATAGTGTTAAACCCTTCTTCAGAGGGTTGGTATGAAGATTAAATGAATTCATGTATGTAAAGCACTTCGAACAGTGCCTGGGCCAGAGTAAGTCATGGGGATGGTTGCTGCCATTGGCTACCACTGTATTGTCCTCATCGAGATGATGGTGATGTGTGATGATGATGATGATGATACCACCACCACCACCACCACTCTTACCATCATTTTTTCTAAGTTGCTTCAAATTTTGCACTAGAAAAGTAATTCCATGTTTAATAGATTGTTGGCTTCAGCACTCAGAGGTGATGCTTCTAAGGTTGATGGTCATCCATTCATTTCTTTACTCAACATATTCTTTTCATTCAGTCCAATTACTAACAGTTGCCACACATTTTGCATAGAATTAGCTTTTTAAAAAAATATGTGATCATCCTTTACCACATTGATTTACTGTGTGGACTTCCCTCACACAATTTATAGCCACATGATATAGGTGCTCTATTTAGATTCTATTGCTCTGATGAATGAGATGCACAATATTAAAAATTTGGTCAAGAAAACCTTCTGGGCACTGTCTTTTTAGAAGCTTGATAAGATTATTTTTGGAGGTAGGCATAATGAACATAATACTCTTCTGTTTGCCTTTAATTTCATTTTTTTCACTGTTAGCTTTTTGAAAAGTTTGCTGGCATCTTGGCTAAATGTTCTGTGGATAGACATCACTGAGTGAACCATTGTTTGATTTATGGCTACATGAACAAATGAACTAAACTTTCTCCAGATACAGAGAATTGAGAGGAATGGAGTATAGGAATTAAAAATTTTTTAATTAAAATATATGTGTGTACATGTATAATTTTTGCAAGAGTTTTATCATCACATTTAATAGGCTAATAAATTGCAATTCAGAGCAATTAAGTAACTTGTAGAGACCCAATCTGCATCCACTACTCTTGTCTCCAAATCCTGCGACTCCAGTGTTATCTGTTGTGTACACCTTCCTTTATCCTTTGGTATTTTATTTCATGCTAAGGAACTTCACATAGTGAGCACCAGTTTGGAGAAATTAGCTGAAATCAGGTTGAGGCCAAGTTCAGAAAGTAAAGTACAGACTCCCAGCACTTGCAGGCTCTTGGGTACAGGGGGGTTGAGAAGGGTCTTAAGAGCATAGCATGCATAGCCAGCAGCAGGAAGCTTGGCGATTACAATTCCAGGAAAAGAAATGGGTTCTAGCTGGCATGGGGTAATGAAGAAACAAATGAAGAGAAATTAGGAAGCCACTTAGGGCTGAGTTATGTGGTCATCATTCTCCTGGGGCAGGGAAGGCATGCTCTCCCACAGAGCTTGGCCCAAGAATATGACTTTGGGCTCACTTCGATGTAGGTGGCATAGAAGCTCAGCACATTATTTGCAGAGTCCATCTCAAAATGTTTTGAAACCTATTCCTGTATTTTAATCCCCATAGTCATTTTTTCAAGCCTTCATTACTTCTCAGACTATTATAGTAACCTACTGTCTCTTCTCTTGAATATCAATCTCTTTATCCTAACTGATCTCATGTATCGCTGCTAGGTAAAAATTTCTTAAACCACAGCGTTCAACAAACCATTCTTTCATTCCAATTGAATTTTGTTAAATCCTGGGTTTGAACACTACCTATGTAACCATAGACTAATTATTTAACCTCTTTAATTTTTTTAATATGGAAAATGGGTATCATGATCACACAGATTATTGTGAAGATTAAATGAGATTTATCACAGGCAGTTGCACTTAGCACAATACTAAATGAATGGTTGGATAAATATTAGTTGCTACTGCAGTTATGATTAGTACACATACCACAGTTTATTTTAACTATCATTCTCCCATATAAGACTATGAATCCTCCAAAGGATTCCTGACATGTCATACAGATATACGAGCAGCATATTTGAATGGTTAAAACACATTGCTCCATAAATCATAAGCATACCTATTAGCTGCTTACCCAGTATTAACACATTTTTATTTAAAGAAAAATAACCATAAGAGGAGGTTCTCCAAATAGTCTTACAATATGTATCTCTTATGAAGCACTACTCAATTTACCTTGATCTTAAGATGATGAAGCAAAAGGTTTCTATTGGGTGTTTGTTTTTTTTTTTTAACTACACTTTAAGCTTCTCTTCTTTCTTCCTTCCTTCCTCCTTCCCTCCCTCCCTTCCTCTCTCCCCCCTTTCTTTCTTTCTTTCTTGAAGGTGGGGGCAAAGAGGGGTAGAGGGAGAGGGATAATCTTAAGCAGGCTCCACTCCCAGCGTGGAGCCCCATGCGGGGCTTGATCTCACAACCCTGAGATCATGACTTAAGCTGAAATCAAGAGTTGGACGCTTAACTGTCTGAGCCAGCCAGGTGCTCTACAGCTTCTGTTTCAACAGCAAGCAGTACAGGCAAAAGACCTTCACCTCATCCCTAAGTTCAACTTCATTCCTGACCTCAGCCTATTCCTTGACACATCTCCAAATTGGCCTTCTCCATACTTACCTCTTCTCCCATGCTTAAAATGGCCATCAAGTTTTATTCTTTTTTGCCTCTGATAGCCATTCATTTGGCAAACTATTGGGAGAGTCCATGTCAAAAAAAAAAATCCCTTAAACCTTTCCCCAGGTATTCATGTTTTATTCCTGTAATTATTGCTAAAGCCCTATTACCTCTCCAATTATTGCAATAATTTACGAATTCCTGTCTCAGGGACCAATCTCTATCTTGTCTTACTCTTTTCTAATCAATCCCACATATCACTGCCAGATAAATATTTCTAAACCACAGCATTTATCACCCCACTCCTTAGTGCTAACACCTTTAATGACTCCATTTTCTACAAAACTAAGTGCTTTTTTTCTTCAGCGTGGAATTTGACGTATCATTCTGAGATTTGATCTCAAGCTGATGGTTCAACCTTCTCTTCTCAGTATCTCCCCGTCTTTCCCTTCCTTTCTCCCTGCTCACTAGCCTCTTTCTTTAATATCACAGCCAGTCTGTGTGTCCACAAACCATCCTGGTTCAGTGTCTCTCAGTGCAGACTGTGTTCTTTCATCTGCTTGCCCCTCTGTCCCCTCTCCTACTTTTTCTGATTGAAGATCCATTTGCTGCTCTTTTTTTTTTTAAGATTTTATTTATTTATTTGACAGAGAGACAGAGAGAGAGGGAACACAAGCAGGGGGAGTGGGAGAGGGAGAAGCAGGCTTCCCACTGAGCAGGGAGCCTGATGCCAGGCTCGACCCCAGGACTCTGGGACCATGACCTGAGCCGAAGGCAGACGCTTAATGACTGAGCCACCCAGGCGCCCCTCCATTTGCCCTTCTCACTTCCATCTAAAATCCTCCTTCAGGAAGATTTTCCTGATCCCAGCTTTCCTTCCTGATCCTGTACTAATTTCTTCTGAGCCTCATCAGGAAGTGCCTCTACTTTGAAACTCCTGTGAAAGTATCTTAAAACTCCTGCTCTAGAATACAATAAATTCCAATGTGAGTCCTGACCTTACCTTGTAGAAATGGTGTGAGGTTTGGCGATTTATTTCACCTTCCTAAGTATCAGTTTACTTATCCGTAAAATGGGTCTGATATGTTTACTTTATACTTTTGGTAAGAATTCATGGTATAGGGTGCCTGGGTGGCTCAGTTGGTTAAGCGACTGCCTTCAGCTCGGGTCATGATCCTGGAGTCCCGGGATCGAGTCCCATATCGGGGTCCTTGCTCGGCAGGGGGTCTGCCTCTCCCTCTGACCCTCCCCCCTGTCATGTGCTCTCTCTCTCTCATTCTCTCTCTCAAATAAATAAATAAAATCTTTAAAAAAAAAAAAAGAATTCATGGTATAATGCTAGAAGGCCATTAGCACACTGCCTCCTAAATAATAGCTTATAATCACTGAAAATATACTACGATTACTACTACCATCCCATTGCTTTGTATTATTCTCTGTTACCTGTCTTAACTTCCCCTCTAGATTGAGAACTCCTCAGACATTGGCCTCTGTGTTTTCCTTGTAGAACTTCCTCATTGGAACTACTCAATTAATATACATTGAATTCAGGTATATTAAATGAATCCCACCACCATCAATAACAGGTTTTTTGTTAGGTTTTTACTCAGTATATTTGCATCAACAAGACCTCACAATCAAGCATACTTCCATGCCATCAATAAACTCTTCTGGGAGGTCTCTAGTCAGTCCATCTCTCACACTGTTCCATATGACAGACCTGTGCATTAATGCCTGAAGACCCCCAGCTAAAACCTTCTCTCCATTTATTACCCATCAGCTTCTCTACGGCAGCCGTCTAATCATGAAGAAAACATGTTCCTCAACCCTACAGGACTTGAGGGTATTTTTAAAAGTCTCACTGAGGAAATCAGTTGAGAAAAAAATGGAAAGTTTGAGATAATTTCCTTTTAATCCATAAACTCTTTCCCTCAAAAAGTTCTAGTAATCCTAATAGCTGATAGTTATTGAACCTTTTGTATACACCAGATATTGTATGTATGATGTACATGTTATGTCCTCTAATTGTTTTTAAACCAACAGTTCTATTAGGAATTTATCTTAATTTCCCCATTGTCCAAATAAGGAAACTAATACTTTTGGTCTTCATTTAAATGATTATTCAGATATCTGACTCAAAGGCACCGCTAAGATACACTGTTTCTCTAATTTCATAAGTTAATCATGATTTTCTTCCAAAACGAAATGTCCTCCACCAACCTGCCCTGAGTCCTCTGTCTCTTACCCTAAATGAGGAGCTTGTGACTGAGTTTAATAATCTCAATGTTAAAAATGCTGTCCATTTGCCTCGTGTGAGGAATTGGACCTGCAGCTGTCTGCAGCTCTTATATTCTGTCCCTCAGGCTTCATGTGTTTCTTCTGGGTGGAGCCAAATGAAGCACTTGGCCATGGAGTTCCTGCAGAGTAGCTGTTCATGACAAGCTCACTTTTAACGTTTTATTCTGTACCTTCACCCCGAGTTTTGTCCTAAAATCTTAGATAGGTAGCAGCTGGTCCCAGGAATTATTTGAATCAGTGTTGTCAGTTGGATCTTAGGACATTAGCTTGAGTAGTACTGTTGGACCTAATGTTCTGTGACTGTCCGCTTTGGTTTTCCCGTTGTATAAAGTCAGCTGTTTTGATCTTAGTAACACTTTCAGCTTTTCTTTGTGTAAAGTATTTTCCCTTTACCCCACATTTCACTTTTTGTCTGTTTTTCACAAGTAGCTGCCGATCCCTTTTTCTTTCCACTGCTAGAATATCCTCTCCACCCGCTTCTCTAAATTTTCCATTCTCAGTCTGCCTCCAAAACATAAATTAATGTGTGCATAGCCTGCTCACTGGTCGCTGAAACGTACTCTGCACTTGGACTAAACAAATGGCATTCATAGTGTATTTCCACATCTTAGTAAAATCTCACTTTGTAAGTATTCAAATAATTGTGTCCAACACTACTTGTTGTGTTTATCTTTCATGAAGGATGTGTGTGTATATATATATATACATATATATACATATATGTATACATATATGTATATATGTATATGTATATGTATACATATACATATACATATATATACATATATGTATATATATATATACACATACAGAGATTTCTACAGAATTCTACAGAATTCCATCAGGTATATGGAATGTAAAAGTTCTCCCCCCCCCCTTTTAAAATAAGTAAAAATATACAGTCTATGAGGTTTCCTTTTTCAAAAGCTTTTCTTTCCGTCTTGAAATAATGAATAACATTTTATAAAGAACATGGTAAAACATAGCCTGTATAAAACTTGTAATATTTGGGGGCGCCTGGGTGGCTCAGTCGTTAAGCGTCTGCCTTCGGCTCAGGTCATGATCCCACAGTCCTGGGATCAAGCCCCGCATCGAGCTCCCTGCTCCGTGGGAGGTCTGCTTCTCCCTCTCCCACTCCCCCTCCTTGTGTTCCCTCTCTCACTGTGTCTCTCTGTCAAATAAATAAATAAAATCTTTATAAAGAAAAATTTTGTAGTGTTTGTCTATATTAAATAGATTTATTTCTCTATAACTGCCTACATATTACAATCTACAAAATCAAAAATCTTTTACGCTTTTTTTCTGGGATAATATTTTTATGATAGTAATTTAGCATTTGTCACATGTCTTTCTAGCCAAAGAATTGTGACTGCCATGTATATAGATAGCATAAGAGTTTATTCTTTTTTAAAATTTTATTATGTTATGTTAGTCACCATACATTACAGCATTAGTTTTTCATGTAGTGTTCCATGATTCATTGTTTGCGTATAACACCCAGTGCTCCATTCAATATGTGCCCTCCTTAATACCCATCACCCGGCTAACCCATCCTCTAAAACCCTCACTTTGTTTCTCAGAGTCCATAGTCTCTCATGGTTTGTCTCCCCCTCTGATTCCCCCCCTTCATTTTTCCCTTTCTACTATCTTCTTCTTCTTCTTTCTTTTTTTTTTTTTTTTTTACCATACAATGTATTATTTGTTTCAGAGGTACAGGTCTGTGATTCATCAGTCTTACACAATTCACAGCGCTCACCATAGCACATACCCTCCCCAATGTCCATCACCCAGCCACCCCATCCCTCCCACCCCCACCACTCCAGCAACCCTCAGTTTGTTTCCTGATATTAAGAATTCCTCATATCAGTGAGATCATATGATACTTGTCTTTCTCTGACTGACTTATTCATAGTTTATTCTGAGGTCTTGAAAAAGAGAATCTTATAAAGTATAAATGAACCTTTAAACTGCATCCCCAAGAAAGGTCATAGTGTTTTGAAACAAGATTGATTGCTTTAACAAATTATAAGATTTACTTCATTAAGTGAGTGTAAAAATAAAAGATTGATAGTTCCTAAAGAGTATGTATCTGTATAATACATAGAATTTATTATGTTTTACAGGAAAGGTTTTGAGTTGGGTAAAGAAATATTTGCAAAATAGACAAAAAAAAAATTCCATAAAACCATCCTAAAAATTCTTAAGCTGAAATCTTGAACTCTATACTAAACACTTATCTTCCAAAATCCTCTGTATAATACATATGAGTGCTATCTATCAACATGTGGATATTTAATACATTTATTAGGAAAGATTTGTGTTATGCTCTAAGGGTAAAACTATAAAAATACATTGTAAAGGTAGAGATAACAAAGTTTTAATGATTAAACAAGATTTTCATCTTTGTTTTTAAAAGTCTTTAAAACAGTACCGTAACCCTAGAATGTAATGCTCTGGGTTTAGTCTTTCTCAAATAGCTACGAATGCACTATAAATCTGTTATTATATAAAAATTATTGCTTTGTGGTCCATTAAGAGCTATAAAACTTTCTCCACTCATCAGACAGTTTATATTCAGGATGTATAATGCATAACTATATATAGTATTTCTTGTATATATATTCATATAATATCTGTATTCTCACACAGAAAGTGTCAAGAAGAATCTATTTTATCCTGTGATATTATCACTCTAAGATCTGTTTTATTTCTGACTTTTACCCCAGGCCTCTGATATAACCTGCTTGACTGAACAAGTTTTAAATATATCAGCAATATCTGAGCAAAACTCATTTGAAATTTATTATCAGATTTGAAATTCCATCATAGTTTACAAATGTTAGAAACTGACATGCTCTTTTTTACAGTTCTTAATGATAATAAGTTTGCAATGAAAACACATTAAAAATAAGCCCAGTCCACTGATGAGAATATATTTGATGTATTTATTTTAGATTGCTGATAATTCAGAGAGTACTACACGCAGAGTGAATTCATCAGGCATTTTGCTTTCTTATGCTGTTCTCAACTTTCTAGCAAGGAGCCAAAATTTCACTGTTTTCAATTTGGAACAGAAAAGCATTTGTAGCAGCTGTAGTTCTTAATTTGACATCTAGTTTCAGGTCATTTTCATGTAAATAGGAAACAACAGAGACCTGCTTACAATTTCCATAACAGGGATGTTTGCTTCAACTTTATCATTTTTCTTCTGGCAATTTTATTTTCTCTCTGTGGGATTAAAGGAGCCAGTAATTGTTCATGGTAATTATTTTTCATCTTTATAAAAACTTGTTAGTTCCACTCTTTATTACTCAAAGTTTCCCAATATCTTGTATATTTCAGTCATATACACTATCCATTAATGTTTCTAGCTCATCCTTTCCTTAATCTGGAGTAGGTTAGGCGGGTCAGGCTTTCTATTTCTTTCTGTAATACATTTTCTCCAGGCTTTACAACTTCTTTTTCTACCTCTAAAAAAAAGAGGAGGTGAAAATTTAGAATTGTTCCATTGTATACAACCGATGCCTTATTGAAAGGCAAGTCTGAGTTCTGATTTATAATGCTCCGAACATGCCCATATGTATTACCAACTGGGGCTTCACTGTTGTAAAACGTAATTCTGTGCTTTTTCTAACAAATACATATTTTATTTCAATTTTCCTGTTCTGAACGGGGGGAAGCCTACTTTATGCTTAAGCATAGTTAAGCTTAGTTCCATGTATTTTATCATCTGCACAGTAATTGTCAAGTGTGTCTCAATGGGGAGAAATTTCATTTTTGTATATATCCTTTTAAATATGTTGATTTATGCAGATTAAGTTAAGTAGGAAGTTATTTTTGTGGGTCGTTATTTCCATTTGTTTCCCTTCTAGGGAAAAAAAAAATAAGAAATCAGTCTTTTAAACATTTTATTTCCTGGATCTTGTGAACATACCAGCAAATCATGTACTCATTTGATTTCATCTCTCCTGTTGAATTTACAGTAGTTGATATAATCTTAGGGTTTTGTTTTTTGTTTTGTTTTTTTTTTAAGCAGAGACTTATCTGTGCTCTTACTTTTTTCTGCCCCAGTGATATGACAAGAACAGTGGAGATTTCTGGGGAAGGAGGCCCCTTGGGAATACATGTAGTGCCCTTCTTTTCATCTCTGAGTGGAAGGTAAGATGTTTTCTTTATATCAGACGCTCATGCTAATGAAAAACTTGACTTCAGCTCATTTTCCCAAACATATTTCAGGAGAGGATTAAATGTGTATCTCTGTTATTCAGACAGACACCTCAGTATATACTTCTGTTGGCCACTTAAGTGTTAGAAACAAAGTCATTTAGTGGAAAAGCAAAAGTATCAATCACAATTTCTGCATTTATAATTAATTATGAAGTATTGTCATTTTTTAAAAAAAGATTTGAGAGAGAGAGAACAAGCAGGGGAGGGAAAGTAGGAGAAGGAGCAGGAGGAAACAGATTCCCCATTGAGTGGCGAGCCAGACATGGGACTCGATCTCACGACCCTGAGATCATGAGCTGAGCCAAAATCAAGAATTGGATACTTAACTGACTGAGCCACGCAGGCGCCCCTGAAGTATTTTCTTAAAGTGTTCTTGTCAGTGACATGTAGTAAACAGAATCCTTGAGAAGGATTTTAACATACTGTTAGACAAGTATTACAACAGAATTTTTTAATGTTCCAAAATACACTTCAAAAAGTGAATATAGTAATCCAAACTGATATTTCCTGACTCTGCTCAGGTATATGGAACTTAGGATAATAAATATTCTAGCACTGTAAGTAGCTTTATCAGAAGCTATATGTTTTCATGATTTTAACTATAATAGTAAAATACCATTGTGCTTTTTTTTCCAAAATAAAAGGTAATCAATTAAAAACAGTATACCACCTCCTTTTAAAATTTTAAAGGTATTTTATTGCTAAATCCACAGTGACAAATGGTAATTTAGATGTCAGCATTTCTTGAAATTCATGTCCACCTAACTGGATATAAAAGTTGTTTTACTGTTGGAAATTAAAGTTTGTGCCTGAGAGTTAACATTAGTACTATTATAACAACTTTACAAAACTCGTATTAGATATTGTGTCACTGTTCAATAAGATGACTGCCTTCAGCACTAGATTGGTACTGACAAGCGCTATCTTAAAAGGGCTTTTCTTAAAATCAGTTTCTCACTCATGATATGATTTTAATTAATTTGCTAACTTTATTTTTCTTATATTAAGTGCATCACTGAAAATTTCAGGCAGAATACCTTATTTTAGCTTAAGAGATCAAAGTCCAGAAAAGCCCATTGATTTTTTTTTTCAAGGTCACACAAAATCCAGATCCAATCCCCCTTACTCCATTGCTCTTTCTAGAGCAAAAATCTCTCAAAGGTTATATAGTATTAATTTACTGGTTCAGAATATTTATTCAATTCAGTCTGCCACATAGCGGGAAGAGCAGATTTAGTCATGATATTTTGGTTGGCATCATTTTCAGCAGGTAGCCATCTGCTACCTGTAATTGCAAAATCATCACCTTTTTTTTACAGATAACATCTGATGCCAAGCTCTTGCTGGAATGAATGTTCTCTAAAAAGAAATGAACTGAAAAGCCAGTGGCTCTTATTGTTTCATTTCCTGTATGTGTTAATAAGCGTGTTTATAAATGTTATGGGTTATGGCCCAGGACAAGCTGAGGTTGTTTTTGATAGACAGGAAGAGTATTTACCCAGTTGTCATGAGAAATTCTAATGGCTTTTGGCAGAAGTGTACTGATAGAGCTTTGTGAAATACCAGAGTGGTTAAATTACCAAGCCCTTTAGTTTAATGAAGCCGGAATAGAACACAAGATCATCCCAATTTCCAAAACATGAAGAAATGTACAATGTGACAGTCGCCATACTTCATTTTCAATAGTTTGGAAAACAAGCTGACCCTGTAGACCAGAAAGCACCTTCTCTTACATCAAATGAGAGAAACACACTAAAATGTATTGATTTCTTCCCTTCTCCTTCCTGGTTCTGATTTCTAGCATAAGCCATGAAGAATAGAAAAAATGTTAGACTTGGATTCAGAACAATTGGATTTGAATCTCAGTGTTCTCTTTTATAACGTTGAGCAAGTCCCCTAAACTTGCCTCTTGTGAATACCTACTTCACATCAAGTTTGTAGGGATTAAATGACATTAAAAATGTGAAAACTCCTTGTAAAGCACACAACGTATGAATGTGTAAATTTTCAGTATTATTAATATTATGGCTAAAACAAAAAAGCCTGGTTCAGAAATGAATTTTTGTAAGTTCATGGTCAGCTGTTCAGTAACGTGATGAAATAGTTGTATAATTTTTTTTGCTATCCATTAGTATTATAGAAAGGAAATTTAATTAAAAAACATAAAAATAATATGGAAGTGGAGACATAAGCCAATAAAAGTTAAGAAGTAATGAGTACAGGCTGAAACAGCACACTTAACTCAACCCATGTGTTTAGATGCAACTGAGTAGAGAGCGTGTCAGACAAGTGTCTGACTTCATAACACCATGTGGTTTCAGTGTGTGAGCACGGGGGCTTGGGGGGGTGAGTTAAGGTCATAGTGGTATACTTAGTTCTTAATTTCCTTCCATTTATTGGTTTGTGTCATTATTTTAAATTAGAATTTACATTTAATTCTTTACTAAGACTACTGTAATTGACTCTGCCTCCAATTTATATATATATATATATATTTTTTTTTTTTAGAAAAATACTGCCACACCTGTTGTTGAATAGGAAATGTAATCTCAGTTAGAACACCCTGACTACAATATAGTGGCTGCTGTACTAGTTAAGGCTTCAGTGGATTCATTAGGTACGACAGCATAGGGTGTTAAATGCCACTTGTATGGAGGCCCCTTGGCTTGTACAGTAAAAAACAAAACAAATATACAAAAAACTGAGTTCCTGCAAGTAAAAAGCAATTTTATTTCATTGACTTAAAAAAAAAAATTAAGGTACTTTTGTTTTAGAATTAAAAGCATGAAATCTAACTGTTTTTCAATAAAGATAGCATAATATACCTTAGTTTCCTAGTAAAGACAGCTAAATATGACAGAGAAGAAGGAACGGATCGGTGAGGAATGACACGTAATGCAAGGAGAGGCGATGTTTAGATACAAATGCAAAGCTGGTAGAATGGCCAAGGCCTGTGATGGGAGAGCAGAAGGGGGCAAGGAGTGGGTGGGTTAGTGTCTACATGATTATTAGAAGAAAAAGAAGCAATTCTGTGGGGCAGTGGGTTTCAGCCTCCCTTATCACTGCTCATTAATGTGAATTAACTGGTTCCTCTGAGCCTGTAATTCCTCAACAGCATTAATCTTTAACTCCTAGGGCCTTGGTCCCAGACGAGACCACTACCACAGCCCACCAGTTTGGGGCAGAGAGGAAAATGAGAGATTCTTTTCTGAGCCTTCTCATACTGGTCTGGATGAAATCACACTGGAGAGAATCCGTCCCTCTTTATGGAATAGAGAAGGCAGGAGTGGTTTGTTGCCAGGCACCAAACTAATAAAATCAGTCAGTTTTACATTTTACCAAAATTACCTCTGACACACGGGTTTTACAGTTGAGCTTATTCTGTCAATAAATTTTTCATGGAAAGTTAGGTTATTTAGATCAGTGAGGTTCACATAGCATACTCCAGCTGTAATATGCCAGCTAAATTGCAACCCAGTGGCCTGAAAGAATTAATTCATCTCCCAAAATGTGAAATTAAATCCTAGGGAGTAACATTACATGACTGATGATGTACTGAATTAAATTAAAGGAAGACTTGAATGCTTGTTAAAAAAATATCGCTTACATAAACTAGTTTATAACCACATGTGAGCCTCCTAATGGATCATATTATTGTGAATCCACCGTAACAAAAAAACCCAAAATGTGAACTATTAGAGAGTTGTTTAATTTAGGAAAGAAACACTATTTTGTTCTATTTCTTCTTTCTCCTCTTCTTCTTCTTCTTTTGCATGTCCAATAGCTCAATTTTTAGTATTACGTTATGAGATTAAGGTAGGAATAGTATTTCAAAAATATTAATTTGAATCTCAGATCCTTTATCAAATAGTAGCTTTGGCCCCTTTTCTCTTCCACGCAGAATATGATCAATTTACTAACCTCTTATAGGCAAGGCAGCCGATCACTGCCCCACATGTTCCTGCCTCTGACCCTGAGCCTTCCCTACCACAGGGGGCGTGACTCACTCTCTCCCGCATCAGCACACTGTATTCATCGGAGCAGAGACCTGAAGACCACCGCAGGTGCCCCTCCTCTTGCCATCTTCAGATGACAGGGGCTCATTAAATGAACAGGGGCCCTGGAGACAGAGGCCCTACTGTGTGGCTTCTCCAAACAGGAAGACGGTTTTCTCCTCACTTTCGTTAGAGACGGCCCCTCTCCGTGGCTGACCCTGTAATCCACCTGTAAAATGCTCTCATATTTTATTGGGATCGGAGATTTAATACGAAGGGACTGTGTGATAGTGTAGGAGGCCCGTATGCAAAAAAGAATGACAAAGCAGAAAAACAAGAGGCTGAGGGGCAGGAGGTGGCTGTATCTCCCACACCCAGCAGGTTCCTCTTGGAGGACATATCTGTCTGTCTTATTCTGGGGGCACAGCTAGGACCCCTGACAAGCCACAAGAAGAAGGGAAATCTCTCATATGAGAAATAGCTAAAATATGTACAAGTTTGGGGGTGCCTGGGTGGCTCAGTGAGTTAAGCGTCTGCCTTCGGCTCAGGTCATGATCCCAGGGTCCTGGGATCAAACCCCACGTTGGGCTCCCTGCTCAGCGGGAAGCCTGCTTCTCCCTCTGCCACTCCCCCTGCTTGTGCTTTCTCTCTCTGTGTGTGTCAAATAAATACATAAAATCTTTAAAATATATATATTATATATATATACAAGTTTGATTTCTTGGTATAGATACTACTAAAGTTTTTGGTGTAAATACTACTAAAATGCAACAGAATCACATGCACACACCAGGAATTTCATTATTGCTGTAGTCTTCCTTCTTCTGCCTTTTTTCTCAACTCCCCCTCTCCTGACTCTCAGTGGCAGCCACAAAGCACCAGGAGCCTCCAGCTGTCCTCTCTGAATCTTGAGTCTTACTGGTTGAAATTGCAGACAGGTCTTCCCCACGCCCTGCCCCCATCATGTCTCTGTCTCCCTCAGAAGCAGTGAGTGGTGGGTATGCTGCTCTAGTCTGATTAGATAAAGTCCAGCAACTCATGTTCAAGGCCCCTCTGCGTGGCTCTGGCTTCCCCAGCCAGTGTGAGCTCCCCACACAAACACACAGAGTTCAGCCCGCCCCCGTGTGTATTCTCTCTCTCCTCCTATCCAAATCCTACTCATTCTTTGGATCCAGTGTACATCCCACTTTCTCCCCAGATCTCCCATTTCTCCATCCTGAGCATTGGAAATGCCCCACATGTACTTGATTCAGCGGCACTAACTAAATGGGACGGAGCTGCCTTTTAAACTGAGCGATATGATCTGTGCTTAAGTATTTGCTTCTTAAAATGCAAATTACTGGAACAGGTAGTAAGATTGCAAAAAACTCTGGTGAGTGTCTACTCCTCTTCCATCATTAAGCTTTAGGTTGTCTCGGGACCCACTCAAACCTATTACAGTCAGCCTGACACCCTTCTCCAAACCAGATACCTTTGGGTCCTCAACTCCATTGAGCTGTGGTGGCCTTTCCCAAGAATATCGCAGGCATGGCAATGGAGGCCTGGCTCATCAGTGTTTATGTGTGTCTGTCTTGAAGGTCTTTTTCTCTTTCACTGGATTTTTTTTTTTTTTTTTTTTACTAAGGATTTAAACAACAGTTGCCTGAATATAAAGCATAATTTCTTTCATAAATAGAAACCAATACTTATTTCTGAATAGTTGCAAGTGGAGAAAAAAATAGCATATTATTATTCAGTAATTCTGTTTCAACCTAAATTTTGCATTTAGGATTCTAGGACTCTTCATCCGCGGCATTGAAGAAAATAGCAGGTCCAAGCGGGAGGGACTATTTCATGAAAATGAGTGTATTGTAAAAATCAACAGCGTGGACCTTGTAGACAAAACCTTTGCTCAGTAAGCATTTTTTTCATTGTTTTATTTACTGTATTGATTCCTAGCATACTTATAATCATTACTAAGCTCTTGATGATCAAAATTGTTGTTAGAATATCTGGTCAGTCCCCTTTGAATGACCCCAGGACATCCATTTTCAAAGGCATCTTAGGTGTTAGCATCCGCAAAGGTGGCCTGCACATGTCTCTGGTGACCCCAAGAATAGGAAACTGAAGAATACAGCAAGCCTTCCCGCCTGGTTGTCTGTTTGGATCATCCATAGATGGGTTTGTTTTGTTTGGGCTGTGGGTCAGTTAGACTGGTATTTAATGACTCTTTTCACAGACTGTTAGTTCAGCTTATTAATTAACTAGCTTTGTGTCAGCAGTCTTCCTTAAACTAAATGTCTGTGAGAGATGTCTGTGAGGACTCACTGAGTAATAGAAACAAATAAAAAAAAAAATTAAAATATTCTCCCTCAAGTAATCATTTTTCTGCATGTGCAAATGTTATGGGAATAGGTTCTTATAGCTAAGAATTAGAGTATGCAGCAGTCTGATGCATATTTTTTTAAATGTATGTTGGCATTGCAGTGGGGCTCTAGAACAAGGGAATCAATACTAATTAAGACTCCTTAGTAATGACCACCAGCTTCTCTTGTTTCTG
Source organism: Neomonachus schauinslandi (assembly GCF_002201575.2). NCBI lineage: Eukaryota > Metazoa > Chordata > Mammalia > Carnivora > Phocidae > Neomonachus > Neomonachus schauinslandi. The sequence continues at coordinate 162,765,586 of NC_058405.1, forward strand.
ACTCAAACAAGGCATCGTATATATTATCTGTAACCATTCTCTGTCGATATTTGTATGTTTGGTTTTTGGGGGGTGTGGGGGGGGAGGGTGAATGGTTGTGGGTGAGAAGGGCTGTAGGCAATGGCTCCTTAAGTGTGGAAGGAAATGAAAACTGAAAAGTCTATTTCTTCAAATAATAATACCACTCTACTTTTTATAAGGACTTGATAGGTATGCAAGGTAGAAACTGAGGCTCATACAAATTCAGTTTGAAGGCAGTATGGAGTAGAAACTGAGTCCCAGGGGCGCCTGGGTGGCTCAGTTGGTTAAGCGGCTGCCTTCGGCTCAGGTCATGATCCCAGGGTCCTGGGATCGAGCCCCGCATCGGGCTCCTTGCTCAGCGGACAGCCTGCTTCTCCCTCTCCCTCTGCCTGCCTCTCTGCCTACTTGTGCTCTCTATCTCTCTGTCAAATAAATAAATAAAATCTTTAAAAAAAAAAAAAAGAAAGAAAGAAAGAAACTGACTCCCAGTCAGGGGACTGACCAGAGGAGTTGGGCTGCCTCTGTGGGATCTTCTTGCCCTTCCCCTACCAACATGGAAAGTAAGCAGTTCATTCAGTAAAGTTAGGGGTGGGGGACGGGGCAGGGCAGATAGTAGTTGGAATTATGATTCGCTATTATTTGATGTGGCTGCTACTGACAGAGACCTAAAATAAAGGTACCTTAAACAAGATTAATACTTTCCCCCCTAAAGACAAATAAGTGTGGAGGTGGCAGTCCCGAGGTGGTGTGGCAGCTCCGCAAGCATCAGCAAATGGGGCATCTTCCCTCTTTCCACTTTGCCATCCCTACTAAGTGGCTACTCTCTTTAAGTTGTGTCATGGTCACCAGGTAGCTGCTGGGGTTCTGAGTTTGGAGAAATAGGAGAAGAAAGAACTTTCTGGCTCCCAGCTTTCCTGTAGCCCTTCTATGTAAATCTCATTGGCAGGAAA